>NC_133796.1:16960721-17260721 GCF_043250625.1 Sebastes fasciatus
GATTGCTGTATTACATCCTGCAATAACATCCTGTCCCAACAGGAAATACATTAAGGAAGAAAAGAGAAATGTCACAGTGCTGTTAACTCATCTATGCGGTGTGATTACCCTTATAAAGCCAGTTATTGTTTAGTTCATGATGTTCATTATGTCATATGATATCTTTGCAGTATAATGCTGCAATACTACATCTATTTGCGGCCTGGACACACGTAATGGTGTGTGAATGACAAAAGCATGCAATAAGAACGCCATTCTTGCTTTTGGCGCGTCATTTGTTATGCCATGTGGTCTGTACTGACTGCAATGTAAATGCAACCGCATAAATATGCTACGCTTGGAGCTAGTAACGTAGGGCGGGAGGTGAGGTGGATTGGTCCAAGAAACATATGACTTTTAACCAGGAGACTGGTGATTGAGACCGGTGCTTTGTTTTAAAAGTTACGTTAGTGACAATTGTGACTTGTTTTTAGTGACGCTTTTGATGTGTTTTTTGTACTTATGGTACGTTGTTTCTGTACATGTTTTACTTAGTTTATGTAGTTATTTTAATGCCAACCACAACGTTTTTTCTAAACCTAAGTGAGTGGTTTTGTTGCCCCCTGCTGGTACTGCATCTTCATTGAGAGGTGAATTCCCTCCCCTTCCGGTGGACCAACATGGGACCTTATTTTGGAAAAAATATGAACGGTAGTCAACGACGAGAGACAAATATTTTTTTGATCCTGTTTGAATTGCGCCATGAATCACACATACTGTATGAAGTTTGTCAATTTAAAACATAATTTTGCAAGTCAAGAAAGTCGCAGTTTGTCGTAGGTTTGTGGTAGGATCATTTAGTTTTGTGTGAAACCGCTCAGTGAACCACATCTCTTGTCTTGCACAATATACGTCACCAACACTAGCTAGCTAGCTAACATGGCTATGATTCACGCACAAATGAAACGTTATCTTACCTGATGTGTTTTATCCAGGGACTCCTGATCTTTTTATCAGACAGTAAGCGAAATAACGAGTCAGACCTGTTGCTCGTTTGAGTACATCCTAGTAGGAAACACACAGGCATCGTAGCTTCAGTGAGAGAGACGTCACTTACGCGACTTTTGGGTGTATAGTCTTTCTAATTACATATTTTCACAGTCTGATACTTCAACAGTTTTACAACAAACTGCAACTTTCTTGACTTGCAAAATTATCTTTTAAATTGACAAATATCATGTGTAATACATGGAGCAATTCAAACGGGATCAAAAAAATATTTGTCCCTCGCCGTTGACTACCGTTCATATTTTATTACGAAATAAGGTCCAATGGTGGTCCATTGGAAGGGGCGGGACTTCACCTCTATACATGCGTGTACTATTCATGCCTTGGTGAGGCAAAACGTGACACTGATACGCTATCCTCTGGTGGACAGGCGGGTCTATTACACGCTTTGGCACGATATCGGGTTGCTATTTGACCTACAATTGAATGTTGTGCTTGAATCCAGCACTGAAAAAAAAGTATTTATGTAATATGAAGCTATTACCTCAAAATCAACCTCTTATTGCTTCACATTATTCTATTTATCAAGACATGCCATCACAACATATACATTTGTTTACAATGCAAATCACAAGTGAAGAAAGAAAGAAAACAAGTAAGAATGTGATATTCTTCATACAAAACAACAAACATTTGCTGAAAGCTGGAACCTCAATGTGACCGAAAAATAACTTCAAAGAAAAATCATTTTGATGGAGTTTTCAGAGAAGCTGAATTGACTTTGTATAAAGCTTTGGAGAAAGTCTACACTTCTGAATGCTGGATTTGAGACTGCATGCACCATGTGCTGCTTTTCCTAAAAAAAAAAAAAAAAAAGATTCTATATTTATTCTGTCTTTAGAACTGACTCATAGTCTCCTCTGACTCTCTGAGGTGGTACGCAAACCTTTGATACCAAACATATTGATTGATTGACTGGTTGTTTGATTGATTACTGCTGGCTGACCTTTTGCAGGGAAAGACTGAATGAAGCAATAAGTGAAGAGTAAATACAGACCCACTGGGTATCTTTGCTGCTGGATCATGAGCCAAAATGGGGCCGGATGCTTGTCAATGCCAGCGAGCAGCAGTATGACTGCGGGGCACCGGTTGAGAGTTTTTCTTTATTTGGGCTCCAGGCCAAAAATGCTAAATAAATTCATATGTACAGTACCCCACTGTGTCAGGCGTGTTTTTTTAGCATGGTGAGTACAGAGAAAAAAGCTGATACACATTGGTACAACTTCAAATCTCATGTGTGCTCATGTACATGCAGCTACACATACGGCAGGCCTACACTCGTACTTTCTTTGTGTTTCTCTTGTTTTTTCTTGTCTGGTAAATTTTTAAAACATAACAGATTCCACATCTCATTTGTAGTCCAGCAGTGGCATGCTGGTCCAAGCTACGCTGTGCAGAGATGGCTTTGCTTTCCATCACGTCAAGGCTCTGCTGTACATGCGGCCGTGCTCCTCTGTGGATGATACCATTTCCAATTTATTAAGCCACGCTTTGTTTGAGAGGGCCTGCAAATTAAAGTGCCGGATTTTGTTTTTTTCACCCTCCTCCCACCCTTCGTCTCTGTGTATCTTTCCCTGCTCTTACACTGCAGAGTGCTGCAGCGAGCATGACTTTGTCTCTGATCCTTTAATATACAGCCAGGGTCCTCTGTGCTCACCGCTGTGTGTGTGTTTGTGTTCCGTTGGAGTCCTCTCTGCTTTGCCAAAGAAACTCAGCCCAACTGAGTTCTTTCAATTCATTAGCTCCCCACCAACGTAGCCTGCTAAAACAAGCAGAAGCGGCGCTTGTTTACTGGCCGACTATACACAACAGACTTAATAAACTTTCTGATTCAGTAAATAAGTGTTCTACATTTTCCTACAATTTCTGGTTGAGTTATGTTTTTGTCTTTCTCTTCCACTCTCCTGTTTTCTTGCAATATATATAGAAAGCCTAAGTCCCGCCCCTTCCAGTGGACCCCATGGGACCTTATTTCGGGAAAAAAACAGAACGGTAGTCAACGGAGAGAGACAAATAATTTTTTTATCCCATTTGAATTACACCATGAATCACACATATGATGTTTGTCAATTTAAACATATTTTTGCAAGTCAAGAAAGTCACAGTTTGTTGTGGGTTTGTCGTGGTATCATTTAGTTTTGTGTGAAACTGCTCAGTGAACTACATCTCTCGTCTCGCACAACATAGGTCACCAACACTAGCCAATGTTAGCAATGTTGCTTCGTAACTTCAGAGAGAGACACGTCACTTACGCGCCTTTTGGGTGTGTAGTCTTTCTAATTACGTATTTTCACAGTCTGATACTTCAACAGTTTTACAACAAACTGCAACTTTCTTGACTTGCAAAAATATGTTTTAAATTGACAAACATCATATGTGTGATTCATGGCGCAATTCAAACAGGATAAAAAAAATAACTGTCTCTTGCCGTTAACTACAGTTCATATTTTTTCCGAAATAAGGTCCCATGGGTTCCACTGGAAGGGGCGTGACTTAAGCTCTCTATTACTTAATTAAATATTACTATTTCAGTACTCATTGTCAGATTTGAGTTGCCAACTACTGTATAGAATTTGAATATTTAAAACATGGCATTTAAGTTATTTGTAACTCAGAGTATGCTTCAAGTTACTATACAATTAAGAAGACTAATGCTTCGTGCACACTGCGAGCACCAAAAGCAACAAAATGGTAAACGTGGCCAGCTACATTGTCGACGAGAAGTTATGTTGTTAAATAGCACTGGAAACTGGCTAACGGCATTTTCTAGACGGAGAAACAAAAATATATGATTGGTTGAGGCTTCACCGCATCATTGGAACGCTGAAAAAAGTTGAGACCAGCTCAGCTTTATTTATGGTGCGTCACACCCGTCCCGCAGCGTCGTGTTGGGCGTCAGTTTGTAGGTTCATGTCACCGGCTTCCATTGAAAATGACCTGTAGCATGTTGCGATGTCCCTCGTAGTGTGAACACAGCATAAGAGTCTACAGTCTACAGTCATGCTAGTAGTGCTGTAGGCTACAGCAGCACTTTCAGCTAAATGCTAACATCTTCTTCTTAATGTTCTCATAATTATGTGGTAACATGTTGGTGTTTAGCGGGCACAATGTTTACCATGTTAACCATTTTATTTTAGCGTGTTAGCATGCTAGCATTTGCTTATTATCACTTAACACAAAGTAGCCCACAGCTGAGGCTGATGGGAATGTTATTGGTTTTGAATGAATTTGGTCATAAACCAATTCTTGGATATGCTATGCTACATCTGGTCAACTGGGTCTCACGGGAAGGCGAATAAATAGCACGACATTACAAGGACATTCCACATGTCATGAGGACGCACTTTAGGATTTTTGCGCGTCCTTTGACACCACGCAACAAAACTAAGGTAACATCCGCAGTTAGGTCTAGGCAACAAAACCACTTAGTTAGGTTTAGGAAAACATCATGGTTGGGCTTAAAATAAATAAGTAAACTAAGTACAATATGTACGGAGACAATTTAACATAAGTACAAGAAACTCACAAATGTCACTAAAAAACGTGTCACAAACGTCACTAAAAAGCACGTCATAAACATCGTTAACCTGACTTACAAAACAAAACACTGGTCTTAATTTACGCAGATGCGTTTACATTGCAGTCAGTACAGACTACATGATGTAAAAATGACATACCAAAAGCAAGTAAGGCGTTCTTATTGTACGTTAAATGCATTGCGCATTATTGTGTCATTCATACGCCTTTTCAGGCGAACAGGCTGATCTAGTAGATGTATAGATATATTTCACCGGATGAGTGAAATTTTTGACCAATTGGTGGCACCAGAGGAAAAGTCAGGGGATTAACAACGTTGGTATGGGCTTAATCCTCTGAGGGACATAAAAACACATTTGGAAGTTGTGCTGTTGAAACAACAGCGGCATACCTACATTGAATAAATGCATTCATGTTAGTCCCAAATATATTTAGACTAATGTCACAGGGAAATAAGTAAAGAAATAAAAAAAAAAAAAGAAATAATCTTGTTTCCCCTTTTCGGGTAGAGATCTAGAGTATATTGAAAGATTTATTGCTTTCTTCCACGTTTTATACAGCATGCCCCTGTGCTTCAGGTAAGAATAATCTTTTTAATATCACCTCCAGCTCTTTTCGCCTCCCCACCATTTCCCTCAATAAATTTGTACAAACCAGCCAATTCGGAAACCCAAACAATCTGGTTCAAAGTTCCACAGAGAGAGGGAAGGCAATATAGTGAGAACATTAACTCAGCTATGTTTTGTTTTCTTGCTCCCTGTCTACAAAAACTTCTTTGTCTCCATCCAAAGAGAGCCAAACAAAATCTCGCTAAGCGCTGAGTATACATTGCATTTTCATCCACTAACCCAAACTCTGGGGTCTTGTGAGACACCCAATTCCTCGCCAGAGAGGAGCCTTCAGCATCTTCACCACAGGAGTCTCCGTCACACCTAAACACCAGAGGATGTAGCAAACAGCATTTTAGTAAAGTGGACAGAGAGGAAGAGGAGGATGCTGGTGGTACCACAATGCCTCTTTATGAAATGCAAGTCAGGTGTAGCCAGTGCCGTGCTCTGGCAGAGGACATCTCACCTAATAAAGTTCTGAGAAAGGAAGACATGAAAGACAGAGAGGGAGAGAGAAACAGATAAAGCACGAGGCCAAGAGAGAGAGAGCCAGCACTCTGGGAAAGAGACCGACAGACCAGAACATGCAAGGAGGCAGAGCTGAGACAGAGAGACAAAGAGCCCACAGGGACAGACAATAAAGGGTTTGGGTTTAATCCAGCAAGGCTTTTCTGTATTTTCAATCATGCTGGTTTTATGACATTTGATGATTTGGTGATAATTTAGTTTTATAACAATTTTTACTGGATCTACTTTTTGTTTCCCCCCTGGTTGACTTTCTGGTCGTCACAAATGCTATAGCTTAGCTGTCGAACTTTTCCAATAACTTTTCAATAACAGCCGAAAGATAAGCCAGTCACATTGGTGATTGTATTAACTGTTATCTAGCTGTTAGCACCATTGGAGAGCAAACATACTTAGCGCAATGTTCTCTATCTGGTCCATGCTGATGCGGACGACGTAGTTTATACTGATTGTGCTTTTGTGTTTTTGGTTTTGTGTGTGTGTGTGTGTGTGTGTGTGTGTGTATGAGCACATTTATGCAGAGTGTGTGCAAACACGGGAACAGATAAGCCGGCGATTCAGCGAGAGTGGGTATGAGACTAATTGGCCAGTAATAAAACCACTGGCTTAATTACTCACACAGATATTTAGCTTGTCTTCAGCAGAAATCAGAGTTCTGGAAAAATCTGCACAAGGTCAGCCCTGTACTGTAGCAACTCTGCAGTTAGATCACAGCACAATATCTATCTATCTATCTATCTGATATAGGTAACATGTTAAAGTGCAAATTCATCAGAAACAGGACATTAGCATTCATTTGGTGACAAATTTACTTTCCTTTAAGCTCTGCTTTGGTCTTCCCCTGCTACAACCACTGCTGTCATGTTTGATTGAATTAATTAGGGATGTGCGCGATTAGTCGACGCGTCGATTAAACGTTGCTATCCTCGCTATTCAGCACCAGAAATACAAGTAAATAGAAACTAGGGCTGCCAAAGTTAACACGATAATAGAGCGTTAACGCAAAACGTTTTAATACCACTTATTTCTTCGTGCGATTTTTAGGTCGTAGTGGGCACAGTTTTAAAGCTAGAGTGAAGATACTGTTGTGAAACTAGAGAGGAGAAGGAGGCTAAATAACGCTCCAAACTTGCACAACATTTTGGCAAGGAAAGGCTGGCATGGCTATTTTGAAAGGGGTCCCTTGACCTCTGACCTTAAGATATGTGAATGAAAATGGGTTCTTTGGGTACCCACGAGTCTCCCCTTTACAGACATGCCCACTTTATGATAATCACATGCAGTTTGGATCAAGTCATAGTGAGTTTGCCATGTTATGATTTGATCATATATTTTATGCACCTGTGAGGGTTTCTGGTGGAAATTTCGAGCACTCATGCACACAAGTGACCAATGACTCATGATCCAGCTGCCGGAGATAATAAAGCACTGACACAGCATGTGATCAGGAGTTGTTTTATCTCTCATTAATAGGACATTCAATGCTGAGAGTACGTGCTGAAATCTAGAAACTTCTTTTCAAATTAATTTCCAATAGCTGATATTCTCTCATGTCTGGAGTGGCTACAGGCAACAGAGAGAGTGAAGAGTGGATAAAAGGGAATGGAACTGAGTAAAAAACGTGACACTTTTAGGTGGATATTTTCTAAAACATTCTGAATTAATGTGCCATTCAGTGCCTGTCCTGGTTTTCTACGGCTTTATTCAACAGGGGAAATGTAGTTTTGTGAAAGGATGAGCCAATAAAGACACCTCTGGGAATGGATGTGCTCCATGGCCTCCAACCTCTGGCTGACTCTGTCTCACCCCATCCTCTCAACACACACACACACTGAAACACAACTGCCGTTACTGTTCTAACTCAGTATCACAATGATCAACGGACCATGTAAAGATAATCTGATATTAGAAAACCAAAGAAATGCTTTCAGGGATCCATGTGATGATGGATTATGCACCATTATTTTGCACAGAGTTCAATAGATCTGCTCACACGCAGTAACGCCATGGTCTTGCATTCTTATAAACAATTATAAAAACAATACTAGGTAACACTTCATTTTATAGGTCTGCAAATTTCATGGTAATTAGGTAATTATTAGCAAGTAACCTATTTGAAATTTATTTGGAATTACTGCCAAATAACCCCAATATTTACCTCTAATTTATTGAACATAACTTTATTATAAATGTTATTTAATAGCGGTATATAATTATTAAATAATATTTATAATAAAGTTATTTTCAATAAATTTGAGGTAAATATTGAGGTAATTTGGCAGTAATTCCAAATAAATTTCAAATAGGTTACTTGCTAATTATCACCTAATTACCATGACATTTGCGGACCTGTAAAATAAAGTTTACCCCATAATAGTTAACTACTGTAACACACAATAATGACTAAAACAACTGAGTAATATCGAATTACACAACATGAACACAATAATTCTTAAAAATTTCTAATTTTCTAATAACATTAAAAAAATAGATTTTAAAAAGTGTCTGAAAGTTTTAGCAAACTTGAAAAAGGGATGTGACAAGATGGTTATAAAAGAAAGTAACAACATTTCCAATTATTTTAGAGTCATTCAGACTAACAACTTTTTCCTTTTGGCTCCACGGTTGAATGCTTCCTTGACCCTGGAAAAGGCTACCACTGTATGTGAATAAAGACTTTTCATATCTTGGAGGTCCTTTATCTTCCTGTTCATATGAATTAATGTAGTGCAATGTTTAATAAATTAAAAACAGGATTGCTCAACAGCAACCTTGGTTTGTTGATGACCTTGGATGATCTTGTTTTGCCAGTAGCTTAGAGTGTAGACAGTGTGGCCGCAACAATATAAGTGAAATACCTAAAACTACTATACATCACAAAACTTGAATAGCCAGAAGTTAGATATGGTCTATGCCATTTAAAATGTGGTGTGAAATTTAAGATGTCTAATATACACAGACTCCAGCACTCAGGATATTTAAAATGTCTACATCTTATTCATTCCAGATTAACCTGGGATAAGACTGATCTAAATGTAAAATGGATTGGTATTGTCTTGTAAATCCAAATGTGATTAAACCTGCTTTCTCTACGGCACCAATTTTTATCTCTGTTGTTCTTAGTCGGAGAGTTTCTGCTTGACCTTGCTTATGCGGCACAGACCAATCGATAGCTGTTATTATTACAGCAATGTGAGTCACTTTAATTCCAGCTGGATGCCAAGGAGCATCAGTATTCATGAGGACAGGTCATACTCCTTGGTATTTTCCAATCTCAAATAAAATTGTGCTGATATCTAACCCTTTCTCGTTCTTCCACATACCTCCTTTCTCATGTGTCACTCCACAACGACTGACGTACAGACTTAAAACCCCGCTCCAGACAGTTTTACTTCCTGTTTTTTGGTTTAACTTTCCTCCTCAAACAGAGAATGGGGGTGTGGTTAACAGTCAGACGTAATTCATTACCATGGCAACCAGATTGCATCGTTTTTCAACCCAGTTTAGATGAAACCAGTTTAGATGAATTTACTGTTTATCAGACCACAAATGAGACAAGAATTAGCGCAACACACCGACTCTCTCTCACTTGCACTCTTTTACCGTCTCCTCCTGGCGAGGCGGCCGTCTGGCTGCTGCTGAACCGAGGAGCCGCATCGCCGCACGCCGGCTACAGCGCACCAGAGAATGGATAGACATGTTGCAGAGGTCCGGTGTTTGAAATGCACCATCACCGCACCGGGCTGCACTGTGATTTGTTTATTTGTTTATTTCTCTAACGGGACTTTTCTCTTGTTTTCTCTTGGACTGAAAGTTGTCGTTTGGACCTTTTAGAGGCCGGCAAACCTCCAAAATCGGCTACTTTCTGTTAATTTATCTCCAGCAGGAGGAGCTAAAGAAGAGGATGAGTGAGAGAGAAAGTCAGTGTGTTGTGTTAATTCTGCCGGTGGGATTTCGTGTAGACTAATCCACTGCGTTGATTGCACCCATTCAGAGATCACTGAAGTTATAATGATTGATCCCGAGGGGGCATGAATGTCTGTACCAAATGTCATAGCAGTCCATCCAATAGTTGAGACCCATTAAATTTCAACCTCATGGTGGCGCTTAAGGAAAAGTCAGAGATCACCAAAGTCATTAGGATACATTGTCTGAGAACCAGAAATGTCTGTACAAATGGTTGTGCCAAACCATTGAGTAGATGTTGAGATATTTACTGGATAAGGGACATCTTTGACCTGATGGTGGCACTAGATGAAATATCAGTGGATCACCAAAAGTCATTAGGAGACGGAGGGATCAGGCCATTGACCTCGGCATGTTAAATGTACAATGTCTGTCCGGAACATTTTCAAGATTGTGGAAAGTCTGCACAAAATATTTCAGGTCACAACGGAAAGTCGCCACTTGCTATCTTGTGTGATGGGGTTTGTAGGATTTCAATCTTCCTCCTCCTAATTAAGCCTCAGACATGTTGGATAACCAAGATTATATCACTTCTGTTTAATATTTGAACTGATATTTGATCATGGCCATGATTTATGGCTGTAATTTGTAGAAATCAGTTTTTATAAATCAGATTCTGAGACTTTCTGAGGTCAGTTAGGAGTTTTTAAAGTCTACTTTCCAGCTTTAACAAATACAGATAGACATAGTGTGCAACCGTTGAGCCAGTCAGCTGTTACTGTTCATCAACAAAAATCATTTTCAATCATGCCAATGAACATATTTTTCTCAGGTACGTCAGTAGATACTCACCCCACTGACTCATGAATGAACAGCACACGCACTTCTTGTCCTCGAACTGAAGTCGAACACTCATCTTTTCAAGGAGTACACCCCCTCTACACTGAATTACATCCCCAAACTCTCTCTAATTTGTCTCTTATTACTCTAAGGTCATACACTTGCACACAATTCCACCTCTTCCAACCATAAATAAGGCGCAAATAATCAATACATGTATACATATGTATACATAATGAGCATACATAGTATAGATACTCCACAAACATTACCTGCTTTCAATTTCAGTTTGTAATAATAATCATGCAAGCTCGTAGCGCTCAACGCAACTGCTGCTTTGCAGAGGAGTCATTGACTTAATTACTTTTTTGTTGTACTGACATTGAGATGATGTCTGCACTGCTTATTAAGTTTACTGTAGTCTATCCAGTCTGTGTGTTTCCATGGTGATATCCAGATTTTTCTTCATTTATATGGGGAGATTTATGAGCAGGATATGAGGGGAATACAGCTTATTTTCAATACCCTTACCCTGTATACAATATATTTATCATTATATTCAGTATTGTAAGCAATCAAACACAGTCAGAAAACCGAAGTGGAAGATGTGTCCTTTGTTGGATATGCAGGTCGTTCGTAGTCCTTTATAGTAAATTGTTCTCATGAGACCATGAAACATTTATCAGAACAATTCAACATTTTACCTTCAGATTTCTGCCACTGAGGAAGCATTTAAAGAAGCCACTGAAGAGCAGCGTTTGATGAATAATGTAAAGAGGACAGTCGTAAGGATGTTGAATTTTTCCTCTCCTCTATACTCAGAGCGTCTAAGATAAAGCACATAACATCTCCAGTGGCTGAATATCAAACAAATGGAATTCACTCTTCAAGCATAACAGAACATTTTTTTTCTCAGTAAGTTTGTCACTCCTTTGAGAGCAATGCGCATGTTAAGGTGTGTGTTCAACACAAAGCTCTCAGCCATGAGATGCCTTGGCGTTCTCTGGAGGAAAGAAAGGGTGGAGGTAAAGAGGAAGAGAGGGAGGAAGGAAGTAAAGACCTGAAACGCTGAACTGGATGTTCACACCTTGACATGTGAGCACTTGCTATTATTTTTGTTTTTAATAATACACAAACATGAGAGCAAAGAGAGAAAATATGACAAGAAAAGACATTAAATGTAATGGACAATTCTGAATTTTAGAGGTTAAACATAACTATTTATCAATTACGGAAAGTTGATCCTTGCTTTTTATGAGATGATTGTTCTTTATTTAGATAGTTCTTTGTATTTCAGAATACATCAAGACAAATATGATGTTTGTCCATAATCTCTAGAACAACAGATGGAAGTTTTCTGAACTGACGCCCCTTTTTGCAGGATAAGATAATCTGTCTGTGCCTTCCAAAACTGTTACAAAATGTTTTAAGATGAGACAATGGTTAAGGTTTTTCCATATTACTAAATTGGTTTCCCAGTTATGATGTGGTGACAAACACATTAACTACAGCACTAAACGTATTTACCACGCCTGAGTTATAGGGAGGTGGTCGAGGTGCATCGTGGGCAGGACTTTGAAGATGCTGTTGTAACTAAGAGTGGATATTGTATTGCAAGATCAGATAGTCTGGCAGGAGTTACATTGTGAAGGAACATTTTAATGATACGTTCAGTATCAACATTTTGGGACTTGTCAGATATGTTGATTAAATTAACGTTACGTTATTTTGTCACATCAGTCGTTAGTCACGTGACTTGTATCATTCCATGAGTCACATGAGTCGTTAGTCAGTGAAGTTAACGCCAACCACGACCGTTTCCTGACCTTACCTAAGTGGATGTTGTCTAAACTTAACTTCCTGTGAAAAAGGAAGTTTATTTTGAAAGGACTCTATGCATGTAATGAGTGTATATTGACACGCCGTCCCTGAGACATCCAAAAGTAACGCAAGAGGGCTACCCCGTGCGTGGGTCCCCGATACCGAGGGGCACTGACCAAGCGGCGGTAATTGACGATTTGGGAGTGAGAATGTGTTGACCCTCTGGTTCTGCCTCAGTTTTACACCGTTAGGTCTCTCAGCACTGTTGCCCCTTGTTTTCACTGTTAGTGCAGTTAGCTGCGAGCCGCTGGGTCAGCCATCGCCATGTTGAGAGCCGTGCAAAGGCAATAGTAATGCTCCTAATCTCGCATTTAGCACCTTTAACAACAGTTCATCATTATGTTAGAAAATTATAGAAATGAATCCACGCAGCATTATGTTTCCTTCAAAACGGATTTGCTGTTGCAAATTAGTTGTATATAAATGTAATTTCTAGGTCGATGTAAAACCAATGTGTCGTTTTGGGGAACTTGCTGAAACAACTGATGCTGTCATTCTTCTTGGGAGGACGGTCTGAGTATATAATTGTGTTATTCACAGAAAAAGGAACTCAAGAACTTGCTTAGTTAGAATTGAAACCTTAACCGGGGTATGGCCAGTTGCCGAGGTGATTCTGGGTAAGCATTCAAACGTCATAGGGATTTCTGAGCAGCAAAGCTCGGACCTATCGGTAATGAACCCAGGGTAATCTTTGAATCAACAGGCACAGCAGCAAAGCCCTTCTCCCCTCTTCGTACAAGTGCGAGACAACTGGAGTCACAGGCTCAGTAAGAAATCCCACCTCCCTAGTGTCAGAGACAACAAATGAAGGAGAACAGCGCAGCTCTGAACCATTCAGCCCAAACCCCTCCACCCTGCGCTCCACTAAGAGTCGGCTCACAGTAGAAAGCACACATTAATTAGACTTCTATCTGTACATCTCTGCTTCGCTTAATTGAGAGAGAGGAGAGAGAGTGAAAAGAGATGAGATGGGCGAAGGAGAAAAAGAGCTGCGTATAAGCACGTCTGATACTGTGCATGTAAGCCGGCACCAGTTGTTTAGTTTTCTTCCTGTTTTTCTTTTTCCTCTGATTTCACTATGAGAAAGACATATAAGAACAAAAATTAAAGATATAAAATCAAATGTAAGCGAGCATAAAATGATGGTGGAGCTTGCGTGTGAGTGTGTTATAGAGAGAGAGCAGCCATGTCTCAGCTGGACCTTGCAGTTTATTCTGAGAGGAGAAAGCGCTCTCGCCAGAAGTCAAAGGTCAAAACTTGCAACAAACGACTCAAGCAAAAAATAGCTGAAAACCTCCGCTATATGACAACTATCACTTCACCCAGCTCTCCAGACTGAAGCAAGCAAGCTAAACAGGAACAGCCTGTTACAAGAAGGTCAGAACCAGACAGGTTATTTATACTCTCTGTATCTATTTTAGTTGCGATGGAACAGAAATGGGAGACACTGATGGAAGAAAAATTACAAAAGGCTGAGGGGGAAAAGACAAAAACAAATGGGGAGAAACAGAAAGCAATTGTGAAACCTATTTAGAGACGGCGATAATGTCAATGCGAGTGAGAAGATAATCACGCGCCCTTGGAGTGTAAATGAGTTCCGATTACTGTATGCGTTGTGACGGTATGACTTTGTGGTGGCATCCTACGCCGAGGTGCTGAAAGATGAGAGAAAGCCATTGGTGTGAGTTCATTTACACACAGCTCACAAATTAGACATGCATGAGCTGGCAGCCTTGGCAGTAAAGTCATTAGCGAGCAAGTGCTGAAATTTGTTTAGCAATTTATTAGTTCCTGAGGATTCTCATTAATTGCTTGTGTATGTTGCGTCTACGACATGTACAATCCATCACGTCCACTCGGAACACAGGGCTTCGAGGGTCACGTCGGGACGAAATACATGAAAACAAAACTATTAAAGAAATGCTTCAATGTAATATCATTATCTACTCTTATCTAAGTCAAAACACAAGTGAAGTTTGCATGTCTACTTTGATGAAACACACATGGTTAAAGTTATGTAATCTGTGTACTACTTGTGCATATTTTGTTAAGAAGTCCAAACATGTTGCTCTATTAATAACACATGATGTGTGTGTGTAGTAATTAGTATCTTTAGGCACCTGTTAACTCTTCTGTAATTACCCCCCTACTGTTGTGATGTATTTTCTAGTAACAAAGATCGCACCAGGCAGTCTGCCTAAGTGTGAGCACTGATTTGAAACACTTTGCCAGGGGTGCAGTAAGTCACATACACGTCCTACAGCTATTTAATGTCTGTGTACACGAATACGTGGAGGTACCGGAAGTAAACAAGTCAGTATCACTGTAGTGGCGTCTCCCTACAATACGCGCACATTTGAATGCAGGTTGTCCTAACAAGTGTACAATTTTCTACTTTTTCCTTTACTTTCTATGCAGCGTTACGTTGGACAACGGTGTCTATGAGTTTGGGAAGAAGTTCTCAACTGCCTAACGTTAGCCGGACATGGTGAAACAAGTAACGCTTGTTTTTGCCATGACAGGCTCCGATTGTTATTATAAGTGTATGACATGGAAAGAGTCTCGCTCAAGGAGAAGTCTCGTTGTGAAATCTGCCGAGGTGACCTGAAAGCATAGCTTAGTGTTATCTAAAAGATTTTCAATGTCATGGTTGAATATTTGGATGATTTTAACAATGTGGACGAGGTCTTTGAATTCGATGGCCGTCCGTATTCATCTGAACCACAGTATACAGATATTGAGATTTCACAATGAGACTTCTCCTTGAGCGGGACTTGGACACAATGACAAACAGACCGGATAGAGCGAAAGTTCAGAAAAATTATTTATTTCTCTGACGGGTTCTTTCCATAATGTTGTCAGACACTTATAATAACAATCTGAACATGTCAGGGGCAAAAACAAGCACTTTTATTGCCCTCGCAGCTCATTTTGCAGCTGCTGGTTCCAACGTTATCCCTCAATACTGGACCAATACTCAACTAGACACAAAAACATGGGAAAACAGGCTCCAAGTTGACAAATTACAATTAATTAAAATTAAGTTACCCCTTAAGCTAACTGGCTGCAGCTTTATATTTTGTGTACAGACATGAAAGTGATATTGATCTTCTCATTTAACTCTCTGCCAGAGAAAGAATTACTGAAACGCATATTCCCCTTTCATACAAGACCAACTCCAGCAACAAACGATACTAACTAAACCTTTTTGTTTCATTAATGTTTATTTATACCTTTCAGAGTCATATTTCAAATATATTTTCCCTCTAAAATACTTCAGTACATGACAGAGATATACAACACCCAGCACTGTTTGATACCCCTCTCCCTTTTCTTCCCATTAAAGGTGCATTTCACATATTTTGTTCCAAAATGGATCAACACAGACCGGTGTATGACATAAAACCTGACAGCCAGCATGTGTACTATCACTGTGACCGATGCACTGTTTCCCAAAATGTACTTTTAATGCGTAGACAATGCTTGTCACAGTGAGTTACAATAGTCAGATGGGTCCTAAAAAAGTCATTTATAAGGTTTTAAGGCTCGTCACTTTGACGCTGCTTGGTTTGATGCCACACAACACGGCACAGAGACACAGTCATGTGTGTTGATCAAATGTCAAAAAGTCCACTGGAGCACTGGGATTCAGTTAGTTGTGGACTTGCAAGGTGTGTGCGACACGTCGATCAGAAGGTTGCATTTTAAAACATACTCAATCTAATATTTTCCTAAAACAAATCCACCGTTTTAACCTTTTTTTTGGGAAACCAGGACAAGGGTCACAGCGTTTTGTGGGAAAGGTCATTCCAGTCTGTAAACCAAAGGCTGTAATACCCTCATAAGGTTTTAAGTAACATCACAGGGAAGCATTACCCGGGAGTGTTACCAGACACTGATTGTTTCACATTGTATTATTTCCCACAAAAAAGAAAATAACTTTTGAACATGTACCTCCTTTTATTACTGCTGCCAGGAGGAATAATCGATCTATTGCCACGCAGTGTTGCTCAGTGTATTGGCAGCTTTTGCAGTTAAGGAGGGGACAGAGGCTGAGTCGTTCCAGTCAGCCTCTCGCAGCTCAGTAAAATCTGTTCAAGACATGTAAAGACAGTATACAGTAGGTGGACGATTAACAGTCAGTTTGTCATTCCAGTTGTTGTTATTGTGTATGTGTACATGTGCAGCTCTACAGAGGCTCGGTAAACAGATAAATGGGCATGTTGCTAACAGGAAGTGGAAATGACCAAATTGCAATTACAAGATCCCAATCTTTTTGGTAAGACGACACAGAGCACTGACTTAACCTACATTAGAGAGCTGTAACTGAAATAAATAAATGTCACATTTTGGAATAGACTTGTCTTCAGATACTAAATTGATTTACTGTGGCATCTACCTGATAAGAGAAAGTCAAACTGTTTGGGTCATAATTAATGTGGTAAACATTAAGCTGGTTGTCTTATCTTTGGTTTGTCTTTATCAAAATTGTTCAAAACTGGATCTGAAATCATTTAAGTTAAATCTGGAGGTGCTGTCAGTGTAGCCGACGTACAGTAAGTGCTTTTTACTTTTGGGCAATCCATCACATTACAGGTTAAAACACAGGAAATAATTTTATTGTAATTGAGTTCGGTTCAAACGTTAGGGGTCAAATATGTCAGATTCATGATATTTCTGTTGCGCTACACATCCCACTGTGCTTGACACAGCACTGTATGACGATCAGTTTGTTTGTTTGTTTGCTACCAAAGCATGCCACCTAGGACAGATATTCTTATTATCAACAAAAGCTTTCGATTTCTTTGCTTTTTTAATTTTAATTTTATTGACAGATGTTATTTTGAAACAAATGAAGCACATGTTTCTGTTATTTTCTACTGAAATAATAAATATAAATTGAATTATAAGTTATACTTTCAGCATGTGATTTTATTATGGAAGATATATGCAAACCTCACTTTGTATCTGTCCTAAATACTGCATGAGCAAAATGAATGTTGCTACAGGTGTGACTACACCCTAAATATTGTGAAATGTCAATTACTAAACCATTATTAACATGGTTTATATTAAAACCAAAACAATGACACTCGCTTGATTTACATTCTCTTGAAAACAATGTTTCCCATTTGGGCTACTGGGAATCAAGCACTGCTTACGATGAGTCGACTGTAGTGTGCCAGTTTGGAAGAATGTTGTTGATTAATTTTTCGAAAAAAAAAACAAAACCATCATACAGGAGTCAATGGATACAGTACCAGTTACTTTCCCACCTTGCCATATCGCCACATGTCACATACTTTAATACTCAATGGTAAAAAGTGACAATATGTCAACACAATGATAACAACAAAGCTCATCAATGGGTTGGATTATTTGTTATGCTTTGTTCAACCACTTGCTTTGCTCTAAAATGGGTGAAATAATGCAACATCTTCCACTTTAAACTTGAGCTATAAATTGTCATAAAAAGCCAAAACACAACCAAAGTGTTTTTGTGTGTCAGTTTGGGAAATATAACAAAGGTTACAGACAATACATCATAAGATTTCCACAATATTCTGCCTGTTAACCTCGCAGCTGTCGCATGTTCAAATGCAATGATGACAATGGTAGGGTTTCCCCCGTTACTACTGCCGTTGAAATATGAGGCAATATGAGGAATGATTTGACAGTTAGCACAATGAAATGCCATGCACATCAATGCTTAATGATATTTCTAAAATGTATTTAGTACTAGATGGGTAATGCACTGACCCACAGTGTGCTGCTTTAGTGCTGAATAATGACACTCATGTACAACTTAAGCTGATATAAATACAGCATGTAGCCAATACCCTTTAAGCCAAATGAGCCGGTGGAATTGGAGATAAAAACAAACACGTTTTGCTATGCTGTGTTTTGGGAAAATAACAGGGGCATTATAAAAAATAAGTTGAAAATATTTTCAGCTTAGCTTTAGAGTATATGATTGCAGAATGACCAAGCTACATTTACAAGAAAGCAAGTAACTCAAATTCACTTTTAAAATAGTTTGTATCATTCAGGAACAACGTGCCATCAGGGTGCACCCATTGTACCAAAGTAAATGTATGATGACAGAGATACTGTAAAGCTAAGATACAGGACAGTTTGCCTACAGTAGGTTTCAAAGGTCTTCCATGTTCTTATAATACACTACTGTCAGTGGAGCTTCACGTATTTGTCCAACATGCCTTACACCTCTTCCTAACATACAGCGAGCGAGCGAACTCTGGTGAATGGAGCGCTAAAAAATTGCCCAGATATACTACGAGCGATGTCACTCTCTATTACATAGATATAGATTTATGTCAGTTACTGTCGGCGTCGAATTTGACCAATAAAAATTGAAAGTTGGATCAGGTGCGTGAAACAGATAAATAGATAAACGCATACAGTAAATTGAGCTAGGGCGAGCGTTTTTTTTAAACAAGCGACACGTCGCTCAAACTGTTTGTTGACGCACGGAGCAGGTTAGGACATCTTCATTGGGAAAAATCTGATGTTCGCTTGCTTGCATTGTGTCCAGTTAGGAAAAGGTGTTGCACAGCTTTGTGTGAGCTAGAAGCTGGCAATGATACAGTATGATGTTCTACACATAAAGTAACCATCAGCGCCAGCTTAACATGGAAATCGCCGCTCACAGCAGACTGGGCAAGTCAAATAGGCACATTATTTCTGTACTATTTATGATTATAAATCAATCAATAATACAATTTGTACCGACCACAATAAAGAAAAGAAAAACTAACAAAAAATGAAATGATCAAATCAACGTGACATGACACAGACAACAGTACATCAGCTGTTCACATGATTCACATGTAATGCACATGGTAATGAAGCAGATACACAAGTAGATCAGTTACTGGAGCAAGGTGACTGGTGAATGTGGAGCTTTCTCGAGATAACTTGAAGCATGATGCAGCAAAATGCAAACATACTATCTACCCCCTGAATGATTAAAATAGCTACAGCTTTAATTATGGAACTTTATGAATGGTAATAAGAAAACAAACCATGAGAGAAGTACCCATTACGATGTGTTTTCTGCAGGCTGAACTGCCACCTTAAACGCAATCATAAACTATTGTATATAGATCTATAGATATGAGTATTGCTTAACTTTAACAATCATATCTATGTGATTATGAAAAAACGGTTTACACTTACAGACATTCAACGTTAATTAAACAATGACAGAGAATCTGATATGCAATCCGCGCTGCACACCCGCCAGATACTGACAATCTTTTCCATCTTTCACTCGTGTGAAAGAAGTGTAAATTCATACATGACATTCAATAACCTGTGGAGGAAGAAGTGAACTCCCTCCAGGCTCCTTTCTGCCCTCCCGTACAACACCATGTTTTCCTCTTCATTAGAGACATGTCCAGATATTCTGTTGTGGTTGATCAATCCGGACATCTGAGTCCAGTGATGGGAGGTTCATGGTGAGGGAGCAGAAAAGTGAAAGTTGCATCTACCATCCATGGTTTTCCTTCTGCGTCCTTCACAGATGAGACATGTATTTGATGCAGAGGCTGAGCTGAGGGCCTCGCTGTGATGTCAGCAAAGAAAACTATGTGTTTGTACGTGTCTGAGTGTGTGTTCAGTGCTGCATGTGAGAGGAAAAGTTGAGGTTTCTATCCAGGTGGCTTGGGTCATCCTTGCATTTCCTTCGTCAAGCTCAATTCAGGTTCTGGATCACAAATCATATCCTCTTCTTCTTCTTCATAAATATTAATATAATACTTTATTACCCATTGCCCTTGACCCTTGTAACGCCATAAACAAAACAAGAAAGCAAAATATCAAAAACATTGAATAGGTCTGACAAATTTGCAACATCACATAATAAGTAGAATAAAACCCAAAGGAACAGCAGAGGTTGTATAAACGTTGTGCTTCTTTAATTTCACTTTGTAAAGTCCTCCACTGTCCTAGTTGTGTTTTAGTTTAAACTTTGTTATATTTAATATATATAGAGATAAATGTACACGTATAATCCGCACTGAGGTTCGTCTCTTGTGGCAAGCAGAGGGCAAGCAGAGAGGCTACCAGGAGCACACTTCTTTTATCCTCTGGTTCTGGTACGTCCTTTCCTCAGCATTCATTTGTTTATTCATTCATCAGTTTTTTTTCTGTCTCTTTGTCTTTCAGTAGCTCCCATTTGTCTCAAAGGTTGGGACGGAAGGGAGACTGTCTGTGTGAAAAAGAAGGATTTTACCCACTTTCTCTCTCTCTCTCTCTCTTTCACTTTCCTCCTGGAATCTCTGTTCCCTCATTTTATTCCCTCAGGTCCTTTGTCATCTTTGGTAGAGTGTCCGACACTTTGGTGTGTCTGGGGAATAGGGTGGAGGGGCTGTTGGGGATTGCGGTTCAGAGGAGTGGAGATACATGAGAGGGTGCGTGTACGGATGAAGAAGGTTGATGACGGAGAGGAAAAGGCGACAAAGTGACACGCTGACATGGATAAAGTGAATCTAATCAGATTAATAGAGGAGAGAATGTCAAAGATCACTGAGTATGTTCACCTTAAATACAATATGCGCATCAGTTGGTTATACTGAGTGTCTGAGAGGAAATGTTCAAAGAAAGCAGAGGAGGAGAAACTAGACAAAGACTCCGTGTTTCCATTTATCTAAGCAAGAAGGATGAAATGGATGCATGAAGGATAGAAAGACGTCGAGTGGAGACAGTTAGGGAGACAGGTAAGAAGAGGAAAGGACAGGCAGGGTAGAGAGAGAAGTATAAGAGCGCGAGTCAGGGCAGTGTCTGTCACTACAGACAGGTGGTGTAACAGGAAGTGCTCATCATCTGTAGAGTAGCGACAGGAAGCAGGAGAAGCCAAAGGTCAGCCAGCTGGCCAATGGGAGCGAGTGTGATCCACCGATCAGAACTATGGAAACAGACAAAAAAAAAAAACAGTCGTCTTAGTACTTCATACATTAATACTTACAGACACATTGATGCCAGGTTCTGCTGTTCATTCATGGCTTTAAAAGGTTTTATAGGAAAGTTCCCACTGACCAGTGACTCACCCTCCACCCGACACGTTTTTGTGATATACTTCTATAATTACAGGTGTACCGCACAATCACAGACATCAATTAATTTATTTCTACTCATAATGTATTCTTTTAAGAAAATGCAGGAAAAAAGATCGCTTTTTATTGCTGGCTGACGTTACATTTCACATGTGCTACCTGAGAGGTATACTGGGGTTGGCTGTCAAATGTATGCCAATGATACGGTCATTTAGGTATCTGCCAGAATATCCATCGAGGCTGCTGACCAGCTCACTGATTCATAACAAACCGTATCGCAACGACTATAGTCCTTTCACTTAACATAAAATGTAAAAAAAAGTTTTTCTATACGTAAATGACAAGATGCGTGTGCAAGAGAGAGACGAACGCACTTACATTTACAGTCGATGGGATTCAATCATTTGTGGCGAAAGAACGTCACGATTAATAAGATGACAGACGTCCTTTTATCGTAGATAGATTGGATGACTCGAGCAGCCCCAGTCTGCAGCAGCGAGGCAGAGAGGAGAGACATGCAGCGAGAGCGCACAGTGAGCACGATCCCTGAATATTAATAAATTCATTTTGAATTCGAACACGTCATCACAGTTTGATCAGTTAAAGTTATAGTACCATTATAGGAGTAGCCCATAATGCGTGTCCCTTTTTAAAGTAATTTTAATTTTTTTTTTTATTTGTTAGCATTTCAGAAAATGTTTTATTGAAAACCCAGAATGTAATATGGCTCTTAAGTGGCAGTAGGCAGTATATTTTGGCATCATTGGGCAAAAATTCCATAATAACCTTTCAGCATATTGTAAATCAAGTGTTCTCAGGGATAACTAGACTTCTCCACCTCATCATGGCTCTGTTTTCAGTCTTTAAAAAATCTAGCCAGTGACGAGAGACTTTGACCAATCACAGGTCATTTCATTGAGAGAGCGTTCCTATTGGCTGTACTCTGGTCACGTGACCAGAACTTGGCGTTCCTTTACCAGATTTGAAAATGACGGTGGCGTCACAAACTCTCATTTTACAACTAACTCATTTGACAGCTAAACCGTGCACTACAAGATGATTCTGAAAACATTTGAGGCAAGATATAGGCATTAACGTAACATAATATTGATTAATATTTGATCAGTGCCGCCTAGTTTGACCGTTTGGTCGGAGTTCGCGAGCGATTGACAGCCGACTCTAATAGACAGCAGATTGATAGCAGACCTCAGATCAGCTCGTACTGCCTGTTTTCCTACGGTCTGTGAAAGGTGTAAATATTACATGTAATTTCTTTCTTTATCCCCTGTAGACTGCATTTTATAAATAACAGGCTACCCTTGAGATCACATTAACCACAGGCTTGGCAGATAACTACATATATACATTTATCACTTTGGCCTCAGGCGATCTTTAAGCCTGAGGCTGAATCCAGAGGCATATGCAATGAAAACGCCCTGGTGTGACACAGAGTTTAGAGTTGTCTTCTGTGTGACAAGAAGCATCATTTGAACAACACCGAACCATGTTACCAATGTTGAAAGCAGGAGGAGGGTTGTGGAAAAATGGATGTGTTTTATGACTTCATGTGGAGAAAAGCGAGAGACCGTCATGGAAGAAAGGAAGAGTTGACGGAAGGACGGCGAGAGAGACAGAACCAAGAATGAGGGGGCGGATGAGTAAACAAGTTATTGAAACAGAGATTCACCGTTGAGATTCTACACTTTATCATGACAGCGTTGAGATTTTAATGAGAAAAAGAAGTTACAATTGATGTCATCATCACCAATATGTGATGGATTGTTTTTCTTCGATTTTTTTCCCTGCAGGCTGTTCTTGTTTATGCACAGTTAGCAGATGCAGTGCACACATCTTCTAAGTGATTTGATTGTTCAGAACCTTTTTACTGATAAGACTAACTGCCAGCTGTATACATGAGATCATCTAAGATTTCCTATTTATTTTCTTTTTTGTTAAAATCTTACTGTCCCACACAAGCAGTGCACACAAACACTCTTCTTTTACCTACATACAGTGTACTCTCTCTTTTATACACGGCGTTAGAAAAATGCAGCAGCAAATTACACATGCATGCTGCTCAAAGACAGAGTTTCATAAATAAAAAGTAGGTATTGTATTAAAAAGATCAATATGATTTCATATCAAGGGTCCGTCCTCCAGGCAGAAAATCAATGTTTATAATAAAGCTTTGATCCGTACGCACACACACACTCCCACACACACATACACAAACATTCCTATAGTTTACGGGCAACAAATTCAAGTGGAACATGGTGTTTTACACCTCTGTCTATCTGTCTTTCCTTTTACCCATCCTAATTCATGCTTTCTCTCTCTCTTTCTGTGTGCAAGTGATACCAGTCTATACATCATACATCTATCTGTCTTGTCATTGTATTAAAATGGAGTTAGAAAGATAATGGATTACTGTGGGGGTGTACAATGTATTTGCGTGTGTCGGTGCATGTGTGTATGTGGTGGCTGTTCCATGTATGTCATAGTAGGGACAGTGCACAGGCATTTTAATCCACTCACATAAATCTGAGCCCTATAAACCTGCTTCTTTGTGCTGCAGCCAACAAAAAAAAATCACTGTCTGTTTATTTAGCAATATCAAAACGATCGCACTAGGGCTGTCCTCAACCAAAGAAATACTTAGTTGACTAACACTCATGATTTTGTCGACAAATAAATTAGTTGATTTAATCAACAGATCTGTAAAACTGAGTTTCTCCACAAAGAATCACACAAAAACACCACTTTAAATCGTGTGTGTACCAGAGATGTGCTCATAAGTTTCTTGGAAATAAGTCATTCAGCATGAAAAATGCATAAAAAACGACTAATCGACTCAAGAAATCTTAGTCGACTAAGACCAAATTGACTAATTGACTAATGGCGGGTACACACTACATGAGAAAGCAGATTTTGGGCCCGATTTTCCCCCTCCCAGCGATCATCAGCAAAGCTCCGATTTTTTGATGGCTTTAAAGATTATCTTTCTAGATATCTCTGTGGTGTGACGTATGTTAAGAGTGTTTTTTACATCCCTGATCGGCTCAGAAGTCCATCCTGGCAAATGGTAAATATTAAACATATTATTACAATATTGCGATCGGATATCTTGTTGTGTGTGTGGGGAACCCCGAGGACAGCCGATGATGCAGTTGCATGGGAATGAACGATAGCTAATAGAGAACCAAGCTGACTGAAGCGGAAGTACAACAACCGGCATCATGGCGACCGCTAAAGCATGATCTAATGCAAAACGCGTAGCATCGAGTAGTAGTAAGATGGACCTCAGAAGTAGAGGACCAAATTGTCCATTTGTGGCAACAACACAAGTGTTTATTTAACATGTCTCCATGACTTCATCCATCCTTCGTGAATTTTCCGTACAAAGTTGTGCATCGCTAATTCTTCCTGCAAGATTTCCGTTTTGTTTAGCCGGGGGCTAATGGAATCTGTTAGTGTGTGTGTGTGTGTTAGTGTGGTGTGCTGTTTTGGCCAAACTTTTGCTCTCCACACACTATAGGAACAAAACTGTTACATTTAACATAAATGTCATTGTGTGGGGTCTCTTACATTTTCAAAATCTGTTAAGATTTGAAAATCATTTAGTGTGGGCAGCCGAAGATCACAAGTAGCAAAACATTTAAAATGAACGACCCAAACTGTCAATGTCAATGCCTATTAGATCTTGCAGAGCTACTTCCTGGTTTAAATTGGAGCTGGTTATGTGTAAATACAATAGATTAAGATCAGAATTAATTTTGTATCCCTCCTGCTTTCACCCAATTGGAAAGTTCCCACAATATGATGCAGGGGATCAACGTGATAGAACAGCAATAAAGACCCGAGGAGGAAACTCAAAAAAGAGAATATAGTAAAAAGTAAAACAGTATGAGACAAGCTCACTTTCCACCACATCCTCTCTGAACACACACAACTGAGCCAGGTAGAGCTCTGTGATTTATTATGCAGGCGGAGTTGCACCAAACATGTCAGAGGCAATCATCCTTCATCTGTGGAGGACCGTAGGATAACAGTACCCTGTGCGTGCATAAAGTTAACCTGAAGTAAGTGTGTGTGCATGTGAGTGTGTGAATGCACAGACTACAGTTGTCAGTGTATTTGTGAGCAGCCCTGTGTGTGTGTATATATATATGTGCTTACATATACAGTCTGAACTGAAAAGACTCTCGGATGGATGCATAATGTACATGTGTCAGCGAGTATGTATGCAGTGTGTGGGTGTATGTGTGACACGTGTGATGTTTCAGCTGGGTGATGCTGCCAGGCTCACCTGCACGCACACACACACCTAGCCATATGACAGTTTGCTGATCAAAGCTTCTATTGAGGGGATGTGCTGCTTTGTACTTGTGTATTCAAACGCGCTCCCCATGCATGTCTGTTTTAAAGGGGACATATGAAAATATTTTGTGGGCTGTCTACATCAGAAAACGTGATTCAACAAGCCATTCAGATTTGGCTCCTCTTCCTATTAGGGGTACAACGATCCATCGATCTGGATCGCATTCTGGATCTTGATTCCTGTGACACGTCTGTTTCACCATTTCCGTCCAAGCGCACCTCATTCAAAGAGTATAATATAATACAATATACGTTCTTTGCCTCGTTCCTAAACATCCAAACAGTGCTAATGGCATTAGCAAGCGGTGCTAGCTGCGTAACGTTAGCAAGTGTCCGGTCGGACGAGAGAAAAAGAGCGTGTGTGTGTGTGACGATGAGTAGCAGTAACCTTATAGCTGTGAACCTAGCGGTCCAGTGTGTTTAAGTTACAGTTAATTTGTCGTGAATAAGTGCTACAACTCCTCAAGACACAAGCCAAGTTCCTGTCTCTTGCTCGCTACCTGCTGGTTAAAGTGAAGGGGGTTAGCCCTGAAGTTAGCAACAACTTCAGCTCAGGCTCATTTAAGGTGGGATGACCTTTAAGGTGGACCAGCTATTGTCGTTTTATTGACAAGCCGCTCACCAACTTCAACCAGCAACCAGACCTCCAACAACAGGAGGTCAATTGTTATTCTTTTTACTAAAAAGAATAGATTGTTTTTCATGTAAATGCCTGGAAGAGCCCAGTAATAAAACTGTCAAATCATATTTTAATTGCTTTTTGTGAGTTGATCTAAATATAACTGATTGTGTTAATTGGGCATATAATATTATTGTCTCATATCGATTGCAGGCCTCTAAAATGAATCAAATCTAAATCGTGGCAGACTGTGATATCGGCAAATATCGTATCATCGTCCAAAGAATCAATATAAAATCGTATCGTGATTAAACTGGTGATTTACACCCCTACTTCCTATGTGACTTGTAGGCTCATTAGAATATATCTCCCACAGCTTGAGAACTACCTTTGCAAAGGTGCGCCATATTTTCTCGCAAGCCAATCAGAGCAGACTGGGCTTTTTCGGGAGGGGGGTCTTAAAGAGACAGGCGCTAAAACGGAGCGTTTCAGACAGGATGAATACAGGTATATTCAGACAGACAGGATGAGAAAAATAATGTTTTTTGAACATTAAAGCATGTAAAGATGCCATATCTATCTATCTATCTATCTATCTATCTATCTATCTATCTATCTATCTATCTATCTATCTATCTATCTATCATATCTACCTACCTACCTACATACATCTATACAAACACCTATACTTGTATGAAGACAGCCTTACCCAAGAACTTTGGTTCCATCTCAAATGAACCCCCCCCCCCCCCCCCCCCCCCCCCCCCCCCCCCCCCCCCCCCCCCCCCTCCCCCCCCCCCCCCCCCCCCCCCCCCCCCCCCCCCCCCCCCCCCCCCCCCCCCCCCCTCCCCCCCCCCCCCCCCCCCCCCCCCCCCCCCCCCCCCCCCCCCCCCCCCCCCCCCCATTTTACCTCATAAACTCCATGGTGGCAAAATCTGCACTCAACACAGAAGCATTTGTGTGTCTTTCAGTGGCGAAGACTCTTCAGTCGCCTGCCTGATAATTACCCATCTGTCTGCACTGTATGTTTCTGCCTGCACCAAACCTGCAGGACACACACGCACACACTCGGAGAGCTGAGCTCAAGAGCTTTCCTCTTCCTGTTTACACCTTCATCCATTATTCACTCCATCCGCCTGTGTCTTTACATGCGCATATGTGCGAGATTGCACACATACACAGACGTCTCACAACTGGGGGTTAGCGAAGGTAAAAGTCGGATGTTAATAATTCACTCACTCATCTTTTGCTGTTATGTCTTGTTTCCATGGCTCTAATGGTTTCTTTGTAGTAGATTCCAACAATAGAAGAAGTGAACAAGACAATGCAGGTTCTCACTACATGTTGCTGCATAAAATCCAGTTTATCTTGGTACAATGCCATACACATGACATATGTTGCATGTTTGGTCTTCCTGGAAGTGCCCGCTATGTTGCTCTACCTGAGGTTTTCCCCTTTTTTCCACATTAAAAGGTGTTTTTCTTTATCTGAATTGAGGGTGTTGTATGCTGAACAGATGGTAAAGCCATTCGTGTGATTTGTCATGTTATACAATATGAACAAAATTGACATAACTACTAAAATTTCACTTAAAATCAGTAGGCAAATTATGTCACAAATTACATATTAAATGGTAGGAACACTTTTCAGTAAAAGTGAGTCCAGTATACAGCGGCTAATGCCAAAATGAACTGGCTGAACAACCGTTAAAAGATCAGTTGTGTATTCTACCATAGTAATGAACATTACTATGGTAGAATAAACATTTGATTCTTGTTCAGTTTCAAAGTGGCCCCATTTCACCTAACAGCAATGACAGTGTGCAATAAGAGAACGGTGCCAACTAGCTGTTGTTGTGGATGTCTGTAGACAGAGACAATGCAATGAAGGCTATTATGAGAATTTAATGATGTTTATGTGCCTGTGTGTGTGTGTGTGTGCGTGCGTGCATGTTTGAATGCACATCTTGGCTGGCAGAGGGCAGCTCTTACTGGAGCTAAATTGCTGGCAGGTTTTAGTTTCATATTCTCTTTCTTCTTTTAGTTCTTGGACCTGTTTCTCTCTCCAACTATTTCCTCTCTCTCTCTCTCTCTCTCTCTCTCTCTCTCTCTCTCTCTCTCTCTCTCTCTCTCTCTCTCTCTCTCTCTCTCTCTCTCTCTCACACACACTCACACACTCACACCTACACATACTTTCGGTCACTCTCCGTCTTTGACCTTTTTCACTATTTCTGTCTCCTTTCCACACCCTTACCCTTTAGGCTATTTGAGTCTCTCTCCACATGCTTACATTGCCGTAACTCACTTGTTTTCCTCTCTGGTTCACCCTCAAGGCAGAGTGGACCATCACAACGGTATTTAAAAGTAATAAAATAGTAATATGGTATTCTATTTATGGGCAGATAGCTTGGTATGACTTGTCAAGCATGTCCGCATGAGGGGTGTGGAGAAATTGTGTTCAGTTTATGGAGTAAAACAACTCTCCTGGTGGACTGATGCCTAGCCACCATTGGATCCAGACGTGTCACTCTTTCCCTCCCTGTCTCACTCATTCTCCTTCATTCATTTTCCTCTAAATCCGTATCATTACACACTTTCTCTCTGTGTCTCTAAAGAGTAAATAACAGTAGCTTTTATAGATGAAAAGCAGCGTGCAGAGGTATACGGATAACAAAGGGTGGATGGCTAATGGAGAACAGAAGGTGCAGTAAGAGGGAAAGAGACAGGATATAATGAAGGTGGGTGTGGAGGAGGCAGCGGGAGTGTGGTGTGGAAACTTCGAGGATGAAAAGATAGAGGGGAATGCGAAGTAAAATAAAGCCATAGAGGCAGAGGAGGGACCGCAAATGACGACGAGGCTTCCAAATCGCCTCCGTGCCGGTGCCCTGTGGTGTCCACTTGTCATCGTACAGCCCCCACACAACAGCATTCTCTCTCTGCGCCATATTCCCACACTTCTGAAGCACTAAAGAAGAAGTTTAGCTCTCTTTCTCTTGCTCCTTTGAAAATCATGTCTCTCCAGTAATTCACTTCTCTGCTGCCCCTCAATTTATTTCTTTACAGTTTAAATCAATTCAGTTCAACTCAGCTCTGTTTCAGCTGCTTTATTGGCGTGTCTGCTGAAAACAAAAACACTTTTTAGACCTTTACGAATCGTAATGCCTCCTTATTTCAGTTCACCCGAATGCACCTGGACGCAGACATTATGTGTGTGTGTGTGTGTTTAGTGGGAGTGGGGGGGGGGCAGTTAATCACAGATGCTTCCTTGTGTCTCTATGTCTATCTTACCTGTCTTACCTGCGCTGGCTACAGTGTTCTCCTGCTTGCACTTTCCTACGGTGATGGACACGTCGTCAATGGCGATATCCCCTTCGAAACTCAGGCCTCGAATTCCTTCAAACATAATCTGTTTAGCGAGCAGAAAAAGAGACAGATGAATGTTGAGTGAGTATACTATACATGATACAATATTCAATATATCTGATGAGTCAAAAACACATCCAGTGCCCTGCTCGAACAACACTTTGACTTAAACGAACAGTGTGTAGGATCTGGCAGTATCTAGCGATGAGGTTGCAGAGTACAACTTGTCCTGTGTGGCACGCGTATAGGATTGCTACGGTTGCCAAGGCGAAAACACGAATGACCCTCTCTAGAGCCTCTGGAGTGAGTGAGTGGTGAAGCAAGAGAGAGAGAGCTGCGGCGATGGGAGCAAGTAACGTTACCGACTCCGGCCCAAAGCAGAAAAAGTTAACAGATTTTGATTTGTCCGTTCTGGGCTATTGTAGAAACATGGTGGTGCAACATAGCGGACTCCGTGAAGAAGACCCGCTCACTATGTAGATATAAACGGCTCATTCTAAGGTAACGAAAACACAATGATTTTTATTATAAGGTGATACACTAAAGAAAACATTCACATCCATTTCTGCCAATAGATTGCCCTAAATGTTACACACTGTTCCTTTAAACAAATAAAAGATGAGTATTTCTTGCCTAAATTAAATTACTACAGTAAGTACTAAAGCAATTGCTGTTTTCCCAGTCGTTTTACATTTAAACAAAAAGAAGTGTGATGATGAAACTCTTTCTTTTCAGACTGAACATAAAAGAGCTCATGAATTAAGTGGCACTGCCTTTTAAATAGACATTATGCTGAAACATGAACTAAAGAAACAGCCCGGTACGCAGGTAGTAGTAGTAGTAGTATTTAGAAGTTGCGTTCCTATCCTAAAATCATTTGTGGACCCACAACAACAAAACCAAACCGGAGACTCGTCTGAAAACTTTCCAGGCGACTTCCCCATCTTAGCCACCAGCCATCTGGTTTTGACTGACAGCCTAATTACTGTGGTGTGCCAAGGCACCCAGCTAATCAAAAGCCAAGCGTATTCTGTATGGAATATGAGGAGGGAAAGAGCAAATAAACAAGGAAACTTTGTTGCTCCAAAATAACAACAGAGGCAACTCTCATGACGACTGTAGCCGTTACTGGCTTTAACTGCAGACTTTGGCGCTTTGTAATGTTTAATTTTAAATATGATAGCCAAAGTGCTTGCTGTTTAATCATTTCTGGGGGATTTTCAATCCTACAGTAATAATGGCTCATTTGATCTGTTAAGTGGTTTCTACAGAAATGCGCCCTATGCACAAATTGGTGCGTGGGCTCGCACATATAGCCATATTTTTTTCTACTACACCTGCCAACTAGCCCCTGAGCAAGGCACTTAACCCTCAAGTTATTCCAGACAGATTCAGGAGCAGGTGTGACTGCATATATGCCCGTATACATAACAAGAGAGCGAGCAGGTGCGTGCATGGAGAGGTGCCAAATATGCACGACTGGTCGCACTTTAAGACCTCCATCTGTTAACACCAATGTGCTGCGTCAGAGTATCAACAGAGTATTTAACCAAACAGGCAGAAAAGACCTGCTGTCCATTTGTGTGTAAATATATCAAGCTATACCTATAAGAATGGGTTCCATTAACCCAGTCCTCTGACGCACAGAGGAAAAAAGCCAGACCCGAGTCCTTATATACTCTGAGTAAATGAAAGTTGGAGAGTGGCAGAGCAAACACCTCGGTAAACATCCTGCACTGCTGGGGCGTTCCATTACCTGTGTTTTAATCTGCAAGTGTTGCTGTTATCGCCAAACAGCGACGTCAGTTTGAAGTATCAAACAGAAATTCATGGGGCAGATACCAATAACCTATTCATTGCCGTGGACAAGGAGCAGCATGACTGTGTGTGTGCATGTGAAGTCATTTCTCCAGTTCACATCTGTAGCATAATCATGAAAAGCCAAGTTAAAGGTAAATAAAGAAGGACGGATGAAATTGATAATTCTTTAAATGTTCCTCATCTATCCATGTATTGCAAAAATCTGGCGATAAGATACGTATCATGATACTGGGGTAACGATACAATAAAGTACGATAAATTGTGATACTGTAAGCAAGGCGATATGTTGCGATTTTTAAATTTAATTTTAGGAAAACTGTCATAGAGTTATGAAGAACACACCAGTATACACCATTTCGGAATAGGCAAAAAATAACAAATTTCTACTGCATGCAGAAAACGGCATGGTTTTTGCCCCAAACTCCATGGCATTATCATAAAGTGGTTATGTCTGTAAAGGAGATAGTTACGGGTATCCATTGAACCCATTTTCATTCACATATGTTGAGGTTAGAGGTCAAGGGACCCCTGTGAAAATGGCCATGCCAGTTTTTCTTCGCCAAAATTTAGCATAACTTTGGAGCGTTATTTAGCGTTATTTGCAACAAGCTAGTGTGACATGGTTGGTACCACTTGATTCCTTAAGTTAATCTAGTCACATGTGATGCCAGTAACTTTATTCTAGCTTTAAAACTGAGCCCGCTACAACCTCCGAAAGATCAAAAACCGGCATGGCCAAGGTTAATTAAAAGTCGATACAGTGAAAACAGTACAATATTGCAACACAATATGGCGATAGTCATGTGTATCGATATTTTTTTACACCCCTGCTTGGTTATTGTAAACATTACTCAAGAATCGATGGAAAGGTTTTCACTTAAGCTGCCTGTGTGACCTTTACCACACTGACCAGGCATGCTATGGCCGAAGAAACAGCCTGGCTCTTGTCCTTAACCACTACAAACTTGCACAAGTGTTTTCTCACAAAGTAGCCTAAATATATTTTCCCAGCTGTTTCTCTCCCTGCGTCTCGCACCGTCCTCCAAATAGAGAGCTCAATCAATTCATAAAGGGGAGGGAAACACAATAGCAGTACCACCTCTTTCCCACTTGCTTTCCAATTTACTCCCGGAGCGAGAGATCTTCTTTGAATGAGTAAATACAAATAATTAGGAGAACCTTGAAAACTGATTGGGCGGTGTGAAGGGAAAAAGAAATGAAGGCTGGATGGGTTTAGCTGGTCGGCTCATTTGTGCACAAGTGTTATTTGATTCACTAGGCAGAGGGTAGCTGTGAGGGAAACTATGGGGTAGTAGAGGATAATTGGTCAAAAGGCCATGGTCTTCTAATTTATAAACGCTACGGTGCCGTTTCTTCACTGTGTGGCTGTGGTTAACATTTTGTTTTATTTATGTATTTTTCTTCCTCAAATCCTATTCTCTGCGTAAATTTGTGTCGCTAATAGAACCAGCCCAGCACACCACGGGATCCCTATAACCAACAACAAACACACACGCCTGCCTCTGTGCACCAGCAAGCACGTCTGCATTAAACGAGTCGAGGCTACAGACACCGGATTGTTGTATAATTAGACACGATGAGAAAAATAATTGGCAGAAGGAAGCCCAGAGACTAACACCGGCATTGACACACAAATGCGCGGAACAACAGGACAAATAACCATCCTCCTACATAACAACACAATCACACTGACCGAGCGTAATCATGTTCTCTAAGATATCAAACAGAATGACAAGGCACAAAGCAATGCAATATCCTGCCATGCAACACGGGACGGCAACATAATGATTTCATGGGTTTATTTTTCTCAGGGAAACAGGCCTGTGTGCCCTTTCACTTAATGTTCACTGCTGACAGATCAAGCTGAAGTGTGACTGGCCAGCGCCGGCGGTGCCTCACACTTAAACATCACTGCTGGGCACTGTGCTGAGGTGAAGTATAGCTCACAGTTTCACAACCATGGGAGTGGCAAGGTTGCTTGATATACAGTCATGGAACATCTTTAGGACTGATTTTGACTATTGATATTTTTAAATAAAAAACATCAAGTATATACAGCGCAATAGTTCATTATTTCTTATATCTTAACCTCACTTAAAAGAAGGCTGTCAATCGATTGAAATAGTTAATCCCGATTAATTGCACATATATCTGTTCAAAATGTACCTTAAAGGAAGATTTGTCAGGTATTTCATACTCTTATCAACATGGGAGTGGGACAATATGCTGATTTATGCAAATGTATGTATATATTTATTATTGGAAATCAATTAACAACACAAAACAATGACAACTATTGTCCAGAAACCCTCACAGGTACTGCATTTAGCGTACAAAATATGCTCAAATCATAACATGGCAAACTGAGGTCCAACAGGCAACAACAGCTGTCAGACTTGACTATGACTTGCCCAAAACTGCATGTTTGGGATGTTTTAGCATGTCTGTAAAGGGGAGACTCGTGGGTACCCATAGAACCCATTTCCATTCACATATCTTGAGGTCAGAGGTCAAGAGACCCCTTTGAAAAAGGCCAAAACAGTTTTCTCACAAAGTCCTCACCAAGGGATTACTCAGTTCATATGATACCTGTATCATCACTGTAGCTTTAAAACTGAGCCCGCTACAACCTCCAAAAAACTGATTGCGTTAATGCGTTAAAGAACTTAATTTTGATAGCCCTACTTAAAAGTAGATTACCAAATGATGCTTTTCTCAAATTCATGATAACTTGGACAACTCTCAAAGTGCGATCGTGGGATGTAAAAATGGGGTCATGGGCCATAAAAGGCTGCTGCTGTATCTAATGTGTCTGATATTTAACTGTGACATTTACCAAATACTCAGGAAACATCACAGTTTTAGAAAGGTTGACTACAAAATCTCTTCCTAAAAAAATACGAGCAGAATCCTCTAAATTCCCATTTCTTGTCATAACGGTGTGTGACACAGCTCGTGTGTGTGAGGAAGCCTGAGTGAGATAGACAGCTCGTGTGTGTGCGTGTGTGTGTGTGTGTGTGTGTGTGTGTGTCAGCGTGTGTGTGTGTGTGTGTGACTGCAGGATCAAAGGGTGTCAGGTTGGAGTTGTGAATGTGTCGTTTTGTCGAGCCTTGTAACCTTTAATGTTCCCATTGATGTGCTGTCCATATACCAGAGGGGACACAGCCATGAGAGAGAGAGAGAGAGAGAGAGAGAGAGAGAGAGAGAGAGAGAGAGAGAGAGAGAGAGAGAGAGAGAGAGAGAGAGAGTGCGTGCGTGCGTGCGTGTGTGTGTGAGAGAGAGAGATGTACACAGACAGCTTTGAAATACCGGTGCAGAAGAGAGTCGGTGCAGTGTGAGGCACACAAATGTGGGTTGGCCTGGTTTCCAACAAGCCCCCCAGGTACCAAACACTGCAAGGAACACAGATGGCCTCTGGGTAATCCACAGAGGAGCAAGTGGGAACACAGATAATCTACTACAACATGTTACTTCTTTTTTTTTTGTACCTCCATTGATTTTATGTGTACATGTAATTTGTGTCTCAGTGAACTACCAGCTTCGAGGCCAATTCACTCTGATTATTTCAGATTTTAGACGGGAATGGGATTAGCTAGCTTGCAGAAGTTCCATGGAACAATAAAAACATTCAGCAACAGCAATCGTTTACAGATATAATGATTGACAATGTAATTGTGGAGACGCTTTTTCTTCAATGTGCATGGGCAGCTCAAGTTTTTGTTTACTTCTAAAGATGCAATGAACCCAAATCAAGAGCAGAGAAGCTCACAGAGTGGCAGTTCACATTTCATGGATTTACAACTTCAATATACACAGACGGTCATCACGGCCAGCAGGCAGTTAACAATTTAAATTCTAATGCTGCCTTATCGGTTGGCTTTACCTCTGTTTACAATAAAAGCCTTGTATTAACGCGAGCTATCGGCTGGCCTACAGCTCTTTTAGAGAGGCAGGAAGGGAAACTGTTCTCAAAGACATCATTACTTTTGTTGGACGGAGCACAAAGAGGGGGGAAATGCAGAGACGAGTGGCAGCACCTCAAAGACCTTCGGTGTGTGCAGTCAGTGATCTGTGCACACAGGACTAGAAAGTTTGTGTTCTCCATGGACATGCTCCCAGCGTGAAGCAGAAATGAAACAAGCATCAATATGCAGTCACGCCTGCACTCTGTAGAACATGTACTTCAAAAAGCAATCCTCTGTGAATTCAACTGAATTAGAATATCATATGAATGTTGTCCAAAGGGGGAATTTGAGATAAAAGAAAATGGACACGACAAGGTTATCGCGGTTTATTACACGGCTTTGTTGAATACTCGATTCTGATAAGGTCATTCACTGTGTTCTATGGTCTGTTATTTCTTCATAGCAGACCGTTGCTATGTATAACAGACCGTTGCTATGAACGCAGTTCTGATGTCGGATTCTGGCGGACCATTTTTGTGTCAAATGATTGATTTCTTAAGTAAGGAGCAGTGTACTAAGTGGGATAATGTACAGCTAACGGGTCACTGTTGTGAAATAAACCCTGACAGGGTGACGCGGCACCCCTACGCTTTGCGTTGGCTTGCTGTACATTATCCCTTACATAACTGCCATTCAAATGTACCTGTCTTCCCAACTTCTTTGAAAAAGATCAAAGAGAGAAACAGTTAGACTGAGACAGAGTGGGCATGTAGAGTGGAGGAAACTAAAACGTAAAGCAGCAGTGGGCAGAATTGGAGCGAATATGATAAAACAAAGTTATTTTTATAAAACGGTCACTACATCCTGACAGTAGTGCATGAGACAGGTAATCTGAACAAAAATCATGTGCCTCTGTGTCCTCCTGTGCTCCAAGCCATGTTGAGATCAGCTGAGGAAATACCAAGCACCGCCCACCAGCCGGAGCAAACTTTCTCATTTTACAGCTAAACAGTACACTACCAGATGTTTCTGAAAACATTTGAGGTGAGAAATAGGCATTACAGTAACAGAATATTGATTCATATTTGATCAGCGCTGCCTAGTTTGACCGTTTCATCGGAGTTTGCGAGTGATTGACAGCTGCCTCCGTTGAATGAACAGCCAATAGGAACGCTCTCTCTCTGAAATGACCTGTGATTGGCCAAAGTCTCCCGTCACAAGCTCGATTTTTTAAAGCCTGAAAAGAGAGCCATAAGGAGGATCAGAAGTCTAGTTTTTTCTCATAACACTTGAATTACAATATGCTGAAAGGTTATTATGGATTTTTTTGCCCAATGATGCCAAAAAACATTCTGCCTACCGTAGGTTTAAAGGGGCGCTCCACTAATTTTACTGTGCATGTTCAAGTCAATTTACTCGTCAAAAGGAGTACTGTCAAAGCTGTAGTATTATGTCTTCTGTGATTCTGCGGGAGCTTTGTCAAGTCTGAGAGAATAACCCTGATAATGTTTTAAGGGTTACAGTATGTTGGCTTGGCATAGAATTCAAATGGCATGGGCGTTTATCAGACAGGGAGGGTCCAACGGAAGATACAATCAAGTTGCATTAAAGGAAGTGTAAGATCCAGTGCTTTTGTAGCTTGACCTACACTAGGGTCTGCTACATTGATTTTGGTCTGTCTTTTTTTTCATCTATCTCTCACAAGACCCAAAACTTTATGGAATTGCAATACTAAATCAAAGGAGTACTGGCTTAACGTTTCTTGGTTGTAACATAATTCTATGATTAAGAAGTGATGTGTGTGGCACAACAGCTGCAGACTCTCTGTGAACTGTGACTACCAGAGATTAAAGATACCCTGTGGACATTTTCTCAACTAGTAGCGCCTTGGAAGAATGTTTTTATGAGTGAGTCCCCGTTTTGTTTGTATCCTGCGCACGCACAGGGATGCACATGCGTGCGCATGAGCACCCGGGTGGCGCGAATCACATTCTGCCATTGATTTCATGCTGTTCCGCTGATGGACAGTCAGTATGGAGGTAACACGGCAACAAATGCAGCAATGCACCAACAAAGACAAGAAAGACGAAGACTAAAAGCAAGGAAATATAGATAGAAGCAATGCACCATTTAAAACATTTTAAAAATCAGATTAGCAAAGACTGAATACAAACATAACGTTTGATCACTTACAAGAAAACTCCATCTCATATAAATGTTATATGAATGTTGAATGTGAATTCAGTAGACCTACATCACACGTGACTTTTGTTTGGGTATTAGGTATTTTACATAAGCCGGTTTTCCACCAAAAGTCACCAAAAGCCTTGCATCATTTACTTGTGAAAACACAGCAATACCTAACCCAATCCATGGCCTCCCAGCAGCAAAAGCACAGTCCCCGGTCCTCTCTAACAGTCGTCTCCTCCTCCATTAACATCACTACCAAGAGTTTGAGATGCAGCCAGCCGAAGCAATTGGCAAAATAAACTTAATAGAACCATTCTTTACAATTTCAACTTGTAGAAACGAAGCTAAACAGCACAACAGCAGCAATTGTGTCAGGTAATTCCCATTGTCAACAGCAGACAGCTCAATCATTATTATTGATTGTAAGGAAACCAGCACTCCCCGGAGACAGAGAGAGAGATAGAGACGGAGATGGAGAGACAGATAGAAAATGGGGAAGCTGGATGAACAACAGAAGCAGAGGGTGGTGGTGGGAGAGGCAGCGATGACAGCCGAAAGAGAGTAAGGAGGACGGGCCGAGGCAGAAAACTCAAGAAGAACAGACAGGTATGTAGTACAGAGAGAAATGGGGTACACCCTCCTTATTTCGTTTCGTCAGGCCCTTGGGGAGCTCGATACATAACAGAAAGTAGTAAGAAAGAAGGAAAAGTGAGCGAAGGGGAGACAGAGAGTAACAAAGAATGTTTATCAGCTCACCTCCTCTGGCTGTTGCTGGGATCAAGGCTGCATGCTCTCTACATTATTTAACAACTATATTTGTTACACAGCAGCAGCTTGTGTCTGTGTGTGTGTGTGTGTGAGAGAGGGTGTTAAACAGATAGAGCGAACTGAAATACCTCTTAAAGTTATTGTAAAGCTAAAAAATATACACTGCAACCTGAATTTAAAGGATTAAACTAAATGTATATTTAATGTGTTTTCTTGGTGATCTCAGTTTGTTGCTTAAACTCTCAACAACTGGGACAACTTTGTTAGATTATCTTATATATTTTCTGGCTAAAAGTATGTTGTGACAGAAATCGTTAACCAAATATGAACAAATTATGTGCTGCGTACATCGGCATGGTGAGCTTCCGGTTTACTTAATACTGTGATTTCTCTGCAACCCTCAGTGGTTTTCAACCTTTTTGCCGTCATTACAAGACAATACAGGTTGTCCCTCCAACCAGACTACAGCAGCAGATTTCACTGATAAGCAAGGTTTCAGCCAGAGATAGATCCTGCGATAAGCTACACACCTTTTCAGCAGACATTTTGACTTGCCATAGCAGGAAAAGCACAGGTGATAACACATTTTATCAATGATTGCTCTGTAAGCCACGACAGTGAGTCATCAATACCGATAGAGCTCACCTAAATGGAATGAAGTCATAAATACCGTAATGTTATCGATTACTGGGGCTGAGTTATGGCAAGAATCTGGCGATATGATACGTATCATGATACAGAGGTTACGATTCAATATATCGTGACTTTAAGCATGGCAAAATATAGATTTTTTGCATAAAATCTGAGTAAAAAATGCCGATTTTTTTTTTATGCAATCAGAAAAATGAGATATGCATTTGCATTTTCACAGTCCATGCAACATCTGACATTATAGCACTACTTTCAGAGGGTGCATACACTGAGAGGGCGCATATCTTTGCAAATGCAATAATTGTCTAAGGTAATTTTTGCATGTAAACTACTAATAAAAAATCATTAGTGTTTTTGAGAATCAATACAGTATCATAAAACATAATATTGCGATACTCAATATTTTCAATAATGTCTTACACCCCTTCTACTATCAGGATATAGTGACCGTTTTATAAAAATAACTTTTTTTTATCATATTTGTTCAAAATAAAGTGGACAAATTTCCAGGACATACTTGGTCAAGGACACACACACACACACAAACATGTGATGGATTGGACCAATGTATGCATGCACAAATGTGAGAGAGAAGGAAGGGCATTAAAAACACACCCTCATACAGCCCTGTGATGGAGTGGCCAAACAGTACATACATGCATGCACGCATGAGAAAGACCACACAAGGAAGAGAGAGACAAGTGAAAAATAGTCGTATATGAGGCAACCTTCAGTTGCCAAGGAGACAACCCCTCTCTTGCCTGCGTCCTTCCTCCTTCATCCATCCTGCCTTCCCTGCCATTGCCTGAGTCACGGTGCAAATGGGGAGATGAATATTTAAGATGCATTAAGTGCTTTATTGATGAGACAAACACACCTTCAACATGTCTCTTTCCCTCTTGCTCACACACCCTCTTTCTGTGACTCCAAAAACACCTCCTACTTTGCTCACAAACACATGTACAGTGCACGGTTGCCGTTGCTGTCGTCTTCTTGACTGTATAATTCCTATCCATTACCAGCAGGTTATGGTGTCTGGACCGATTAAGCTGCCTGCTTTCACACTGCATAGCCACAGTGTGGAAAGGACGTGTCTCTCCCTGGTGTCTGCCTCTCCTGGCACAGTGTGTGTGTGTGTGTACACACTGCATGTTTGTTGTTCTGCGTGTGAGCGGTGTTTCTGCATGTATTTTCATCTGAGGCATGTGTGTGTCCATGTCTCTGTGTTGTGTTGAGTGGGTAGGTTTCTGTTTCTAGCGCTGAGTGGTGATACCTTCAGACCTTTCATGGTTTATACACATTTTTTCCATTTGGTCCATCCCTGTTTCCCATCCCACCTTTCCCCCTCCCACCCCCCCAACACACACACACACATAATCTGAAACACACATAAGGCTGCCTTAGTGTTGGGATATAAATAAATGCTGTTAACACACTGGATGTACACAAACTCCACCTGATAAAATCTCTTAATTGTAATGTACTGTATGTATGTTGTAGACTGGAAAGTAACATTTTCACACTGAATTTAATTGTATGAACAAAAACAGTATGTCAGTAATTGAAAAGTATAATGTTTTTTGACACACACTCCTTTAAACATCAGTATGGTGGCTAATGAAGCTGAAAATCAGAAACAGTGTGTTTCTTTCCCTAACTTACACACTGTTGGGTGGGCATCATGTCGTACTAAAGGCCATTCTCTTGTTTAATAGCAAACACATCAACAGTGATAGTTATTGGTTAGTAATTAAAACATTTTGAATTTACCTGGACTAGATGATATAATGCATCATCACCAACCTGTCAGCTTTCTCCACCACAAGGTGCACTGAACGAAACGAGGACGGGCCAGAAGGTGTGACTGCTTAACACCGAATTCACACACAGATCCTGTGACTCCTGTGACATGTTGACCTATGTTACAAAGAATTTCTTACCGCCTGAAAAACACGAACATGCCTCCCAGCCACAGAAAAGTATAATTATTGCGGCGAGCCACACTTCACCACTCCCTGATGTGAATTTGGCATAAGAGCAGTGTTCACATGGACTTCACTTGGGAATGGATCTGCTATGGGCGATCGACTGCTGCACTCCACGTTGGACTGACAGGCTTCTATCGACACATCACGCACACATGAGGTTCATTCCAGAGCCCGCAGTGATTGTTTTTAAGAAATCTTGACAGCCATTGTTATACTGCTTTTACTCATTAATTATATTTTATTTCACCCACCAGCAACCCATCTACTATTAATCAGAAATGTTAATTTTTAGGACCCAGCCCGACTGATCCGCAGATTCATTTTCACTTTGGAAACATAGTTATTTTAAGCCCAACCATGATAATTTTTCCTAAACATAACTAAGTGGTTTTGTTGCCTAAACCTAAGCAAGTGTTTTTGTTTGAATTCCCAACGTAAAGCACGTGTTTATTGCGACCAGAAAGTGACGCCAAGGGGTCTGAAAACTGTCAGTATGTGACGAATTGGGATGAGAACGTGTTGCTTGTATACAATCAGTTAATCTACACGCTGTACAATGCTGCTTCTGCTCGGTTGTCGGGCTCACACAGCAGCAGTGGCTTACAACATTACACCAGAAAGGTAAGGTATAAAGTAAACAAAAGTCCCACTAGCAACCGTACTGCCCCTAGATTTGAGAACCACACGCCCCAACCCCCATGGTCAGCTACCGCCACAAGTCCAATCTAATTCTGTGGGAAACACTGAAGCGATGACACCAAGTGGCACATGTGTAGGAGAACACATACTGTACTGTATGTATGTGTGCAGCAGTTTAAAACTTATCTAAGAGACTCGTTAACATGCAAATACGATAAAATCGGCCCTATCCCACATCACAGAGGAGCCCTAAAACATACTGTATGCCCACTGTTTCCGACTTAATTTTCTCTTTAATGGTGAAAGGAACATGGTGTTCCAGAGGCATAGTTAATGAAGAGCAAATGCAGCCCCCAGCTAAGGCCTTCAGCCCACATTCATCATGGATTCAATTTCCCCCATGCACGTACAGAAAGTATCTGGAATCATTACAACACAACTAGCAGGCATCCCCTGCTCATAAATAAGCCTGTTAATTGACCTGTCATAGCTAATTGCTGCAGGGGATAGGAGACTAGTGTGTGTATGTGTTTAAAAGAAGAGTTTGTCTGTATGTGTGTGGAACTAACACAGTGTTTATGCATGCAAATGTGTAAAATAACATAGACAGATACTGTATATGGAGAGAGAAGGTGTGTGTGTAGGGCTGAGTGTATGAACAGTTGAAGACTCTCTTTTCTGGGTGTGTTGATTTTAGAGCCATTAGTCATCAGCCTTGAGACAGGGGTGTGTGTGTGTGTGTGTGTGTGTGAAGCGGACCAGGGCATGAATCGACCCAACTGGTCCGTCTGTCCCAGAACAGGGCCAGAGAAAATGATAAGCGGAGAGACAGAGAAACAGAATGAGATCGAGAAACACACTCAGGAGGATAGAGGCACGCAAAACAAAACCCATCAGCTTTTTTTGCCCTCACCTTTTTTTCCCCCTCTCTGTAGGGTTGTAAACTTACTGAGGTACACACACATGCACACACACACTCACAAATACAGAGGAAGCATCGTGTCCAGTCAGAAAAGGAGGACCGAGTCATAAAGTTTACTCGGCCACATCCCAACAGGGAAGAGCTAACTGCAAGCGCAGCTGCCATAGAGCCGAAGGGACCTCAATGATGTGTCAACAGACAGTGCTCAAACACAGGCGCTTCCTCTGTTATGTCTCCCAGAACATTTTCTTCCACTATTGACTGAATGTGTGCAGTGAACTTAAACTTCTGGTGAACTTAAACAAAGAAAAAATTATAGCTCAACTCAAACTAGGGAATGCCGTTCTCCCACAAGCTTAATTTGAGGTTGGTCAGAATTTTAGACATGAGAAATGGTTCACATCAGTTCCAGATCACGTTAAACAAAGACCCGCTTTACCCCTGGAATTAAATGCATTTTGGATAATCGGATTGCATTCGGATAGTGCCTGATCAAATGAAAGCACAGGTGTAAATGCACCAAAAATGCATTGAGGATTGATTGTGATGGCGAGGTGATCAAAGATGCATTTTGACCACATTGAACACAAGTGTAAATGCAATTGCATTTTCAATCCACATATGACAACGACTTGGGCGGAAATACATAATGCAAGAGCTGTCCAGAGTACTTTTTGAGCTCTGGAGCTTTGGTAGTAATTGACAGTGAATATTTGAAACTCCACTGCCACCGCTCTGTCTGCGCTCAGCGTCTCCTCTCCTCATCCCTCTGTGTACGCAAGTGTAGACGTACTTCAAAATCACGCTTGCGGGCCTAAACGGCGGCGTTTTGAGGCTGATATGTTCGCACATTACACACCGCCTCTTCGGCAGTGCCCGGTTGCAGACTTCCTCTCAGCCCCTTTCACACAGAGCAATGGGATCTCAATCGGATCTTAATGTGGACACTGGAGACACATTTTAATACCGGGCGTAAATCTAATCAGGTTAAATCATATCTAGATACAATCTGTATACGAGACACATTTTAATGCCAGATGTAAAGGGGGTCATAGTTTTGAAGGCGGCAAGATTAGTAAATAAATATCCCTATAACAGCAAATCAAGTAAGACAGGCTAGGAATTAGCCCAGGTGTAAGCCTCAAGCATTCTCTTGCTGTCCAACCATATACATTTTCTTATAGTACATTGGGTCCCACGGTGCACCTGTGCATTCAAATTGTATTCATAGTAAAATATAGTTTAACCTACTGCATATCATACATGAATATAAACCCTAGCAACAACATCCTACATGCACTGATGCTACTTTCTCTCTCCCAATAGTGATTCTGATACTGAACTCAGGGTGTTGGTCAATACAGAGTACCGATCTGACACCAATGCTCTCTTTTCCTATTCACTTTAAACCTTTATACCTCTCTGACTGGAAATGACTGGGATCATTCCTGTTTTTGTCAGAGGTGATAATGTAATTACACATCACTTCTTAAATAGCAACTTGGAGGAATACACATACATCACACCGGCAATACGTCATCCTGAGCAGGCTCTCATGACCACGCACCCCTTTCGGGGGAAAACAGTCCTGTGTCTCTCATACTGTAGGCGTAACAGCGTAAACAGAAGAAGTTGACGCTTGTCTCCAAACTTCTACTTTAAACAGACCAGTAATAGTAATAACGCTATCCTGAAGAGTTGCTGTGTAGTTGGTTGCACCAATAATTAATAAAAAAATGCTGATCTCCGATTTGTTCCCGTCTATGTCCTAATAAAGATATAATAGAGGGTCTTCATGGCTCCAAGCTCTAGACCAGACCAGCATCGTCGAGGCTGCGCTGAAAGAAACTCGCTGTCACATGAGAGAAAATGGAAAATGATGAAAAGCTGTTGACCGATACTTAATCCCTTCACACATCATTAAATTTTTTTATATTATATTTTCTTTCTCATGACATTATAGCTACATATGCATGCTAGTTGGATCATTGAAATCGGTTGAAACCTTGTTCTCCGCCCTGAGATCAGCACATTCTTGATGAAGCGAGTAATCCTCTGGTTACTGTGTGGATAGGCTTGCTGCTGACATTCAGCAGAAAATGAGCTGAATGTTCACTCAAAGGCTCTCATTTATCAATACTCCCCTCAGTACTAAAATGTCAAAATGCTGTACCCACATTTATTTAACAAAAGAAAAATGCACCTCAGTCTCTCAGTTAAAAGCTTGGGTTTAATTTATATTTTGCATTGCCTTCATTAGTACTACTATTCTCACACATTTGTGTGACTTGATAAATAATGATATGAAACTATATTGATTCAAGAGGGAAAACGCTCTCGTTGCTCACATCCAGAGACTCAGGCGCTGGCAGGGGTACTAACAGGGCAGATGCTTGCCAAAAGAGATTTCTTTTTCTAACCTTGCCGCCACTTTGCTGCTAAAAACTTTCCCTTTATTTCTAACGCCTGTGTGTATTCTGCCTCCACCAAGGAACCGAAAAGAGATTTTGGGATATGTGTTAACTCTGTCACTGTATATGAGGTGGCAATGATTCTCAAGAGATGACTTTCTCTGGTTCTTTGGAGCTTTAAATGTCACTGTGGAGAATTTCCTGTGAAAAATTAATCAAATTTCAAGCAGGGTTTCAAGCCCAATTCTTTTGGCATTCCCTCAATTCCTAACAGCCACCAGAGTATAACCCCCCTCCTGTTCTAGCGAGGCTGCAGTGGAGGCCTTCCTCTCGGGGGAAGACACAGTAGAGGAAATGTCTCAAGAGATGAGAGAGATGACAGAAAAAAAAGAAATACAGTGAACATAAAAGCATATAATTCAATTTTTTTTTCTTTTTTCTTCTTCTCAGAGCGAGACAAAGCCGACCTGACAATGCTGTCGGTACGTGGTGGGAATTAACCCTCAAGAGAGGAGCGCTGGAGGCTGATTTCAATTCAGAGGTTGTGGTCTTTCAACATCAAGCAAACAGTACTCAACCCCCAACAGTTGACCGGGTCATACCTTTAGGCCAAGTTATGCAACACATCTCAGCTGCTTAGTCTGGCTGTAAGTGCGGGGGGAGCGTTACGACTGTCTTTAAGAAACACAAGCTCTTACTGTAGGTTAAATCCTCTGCTCTGTTCTACACATTTCTCTATAACGACAGGAATATTCCTAAAACATTATACTGTTGGTACAAGCACTTTCTTCACTGCTGTATTGTTGTTTTTATAATTGCAAAGCCATTACCTGGAAGGGTCCGCTGGGGCTGATGTCGAAGAATGCTTTCCTCCAGTCGGGGCCCTGATGACCAGACTTCGACCACACCACCGAGTCCACAGAGGCGATGCTTCTCACTCTCAGAAGCACATTGAGAGTGCCTGTGAAAATTAGAAACTGTCAGTGAACTGTCAATGAGCAGAGACTGAATACTGAGTTATGTTAAGCTGGGAACAGACTTTAAGATGATTGAAATCTAAATGCGAAAAATTTAAATATAACGACGACCCACACATAATGACTTATATTCACCAACACAGACATATGTTTTAGTCTTGACAGTCATAAAGGAGCACATGTTGAATGACTGAATAAATACAGTGGACGCACTGAACAAATAGGCTGTGATCTGAGTTGTGTCTAATCAGTTCAGATGCTTCAATATAGAAACTATAACTAGTAAGGCTGTAACGGCACGTGTATTCGTACCAAACCGTTTTATTACAGGATGTTCGGTTCGGTATGCAACATCCTATCCGTACGCCCTGTTACCCAAATAGCTGTTAATGTCTACTACTCGCACACGAGACAGAAATTATGGAGCATGAGTTTTACATGGAAAGATTTGTCGGAGCACCAGTTGTTCTCTATCAGCTGTAGCATGCTAGCCGGCTTAGCCCGGATAGCCGGGTTAATCAAGCTCTTTTGACAACAATTTGTCAAACTGCATGCCGACATTGTTTAACTGATGTCGGGTTCAAACATTTAATTTACGACGGCATCACCCAAATGTGTTAGCAGACCCAAACGAAAACAGACTGGAGTCATTCTCCCTAAATTTTTTTAAATAAATGAAAACATTTTATTTTTGGCTTTTTTTTGTTTTCCCTGTCGTACCGAAAACATATCGAACCGTGACCTCAAAACCGAGGTATTTACCAAACAATCATGTGTTTCCACCTCTTTATCAACTACATTAAAATAAATGATCAACTAATGACAGATCCCACCATACTAACAGAAAATGTAAGTGATTGTTTATACAGTGACAAGAGGAACAGAAGGTACAGTATATGATTGTGACCACTGCTTTCATCCAGTGAAACTACTCCATGTCTTTCAGCCCTGCAACAATTTACTGTGTACAGAGAACAAGCTCTGTTCTGTCATTGTCATTCACATAAATTCACCCAACATCACCAAATATCTAGCTGCTGTGAAGTTGTCAACATTAAACACCAGATAGAAAATTGAGGATTTTTTCCCACTAAATCTAGAGAACCAAACACTAAGCAACAGAACGCACTGCTAAACCTGCGTTTGAGTACTGTGTATTTCAAATTGCCTTTACTTCTATCAGCCCTGTCTTTAAAAAATGACATTCCCATACAGCTAAATTGCATTATTAGTTACGTTTCGAAGGAAACCAACAAACACCGGACTTTCCCCGAGGAGACCGCTGTTGGTGTCCCATGTGAAACATAGTCATTTGATGCCTTTTGTCTTGCTTTTAAGTAATTTTAAGCCAAACCATGATGCTTTTTTACTAAACCTAAGCCAATAGTTTTGTTGCCTAAACTTAACTAAGAAGTGTTATTGTGTTTTTGTTTTGTTTTGTTTCAATTTACAACTTTAATCACATGCTTAAACGGTTTAAGATTGCCACCGTGATCTGGTAGAAATTATGTTTCCTCCAAAATGTGTTTTGGTTACGCAGTTTAGTTGTATGGAATGCAATTTTGTGGGTGGGTTGAGTTCTATAGGCAAAAACATGGCTGAGCTGTGGACCTCGCCTATAGGAAGTGGAAACAAATGCATTGCATACTGCATATGCTAGGGTGAAGCGCTATGGTCAGATACCATATGTGGATGACATTTAGGTGGAAATGAAATGTGTGAGGCCCCTGGATGAGTGGTGACATGTCTTGAACTCTACATTGACAGTCCAGTGGCCAGTTTTATTTTGCACAATGGAGCAAACGGACAGCAGCAAGGAGGGAGGAAGAGAGAAAGTCAGACAGAGGTAATGAAGGAGATGTAGAAAGGTTGCAAGAAAAGAAAGTTTCTTTAATCTCACGTCACTGCCACATGATGTTGGATTAAACCCTAAAAAACTCCATTTGTAAGTAGTGTGAAAACATAACATAAAAATCAATTGTCCTGAATCCTGAAAAACAAGCTAGAGAGAATGACACCATTGGAGCCATAAGGAAGTGATCCAAATAGTCTCTCTCTCTCTCTGTCGGGTCTCTAAGGTGTGAGAGAACCATTCATCTTCTTAACGATCCTCAGCCAGCTCCTAATTGGAACATTAACCAACCACCAGTCTCTTAAACAAATACGCAGGCAGGGGGCACGACGATATCTGTGTGTTATAAACTGTGAATGTGCGTGTGCAAATACAATAAGTGTGCGTGTAAATGTATACTCGTGTATGAGCACAAATGTCATTCTGTTGTGTGTCTTTGGGCTAATGTTCTTCAAACCTTGAAATAAGCAGCAGGCTGGCAGTAATTAACGTCCTACTAGAGAGGTGTGACTAAGGGAAGTGTGGTGTTTATGGGGGCGAACAGGGAGGTTAAATAACATGTTGGGGGTATCTGTATGTGGTAAAGAGAAACAATCTGTGAAAAGCAAACTGTCAACCCAGTTATAAACATTCATTTTGATTAGCCTTCGACCATTCATAAATTCGCAAATAAAAAAGTTTGACATTCCCAGTTTCCCAGTTTACATGCATACTGGTTTAATGAAACATGACTTAATGTATTAAAGTGACAGTAGGCAGTATATTTTTGATTTCAACATGGCTGCTCGGTCACAAACTTTGTCATTTGACAGCTAAACCGTGCACGACAAGATGATTCTGAAAACATTTGAGGCGAGAAATAGGCATTAACGTAACATGATATTGATTCATATTTGATCAGCGCTGCCTAGTTTAACCGTTTTGGTCTGAGTTCGCGAGTGATTGACAGCCGGCTCTCATAGACAGCAGATGGACAGCAGACCCCAGATCAGCTCTGACTGCTTGTTTTCTTCCAGTCTGTGAGATCTTGCAGATGCTGATAGGAGCACCGGAGGACACAGAGGCACATGATTTTTTTCAGGTTACCTGTTACATGTACTACTGTCAGGATATAGCGACCGTTTTATAAAAATAACTTTTTTTAATCATAATTTGCTCCAATCTCGCCTACTTCAGCTTTAATTCAAAGATGTGCTTGGATCTAAATCTGTCAGATTTGTCAAAACGATTGGTGGATTTCAGGCTACTTTTTGTTTTGCTATAGTTTGACATTGTAGGAATTATGCTTATCCACTTCTTTGCTGAGCGATGACAAGATCCATATACCATATCTGTCCGTTTTATATGAACTCGGAGCCTGCAGCTGGTTAGCTTAACTTAGTATAAAGACAGGAAAACCTCTTGCCATCACTATGAGGTTGCCAGCCAACCAACAGAGCCTCCAGGAAGTCAATCTAGCTGGCAAAGAAATCAAGCCCCAAGGAAGAGCAACGAGCGAGTGGCCAAACGGTGGAATTACAACTTCTGTGTCCGTCACGTCATTCCCTTGGGCCCAAAAATACTTTTTCCCATAAACTTCCATTGGGAAAGAGACGCCTGTAACGCAGCAGATAATTTTTCTTTTGGTAAATCAACTTCCCAGTATGAACACTTGAATAGTCCTTATTTAAACCATTAGGTACTAAAAGTTGTAAAATGCACTAATAGCTGAATCCAGAGTTATTTCCCTTCCTCCGTTCATGTGAATGACCGCCAAACCGCTGCTAGAGAGGGCTGGGAGGCGGGGTTAAAAGAAACGCTACTGCGCCTGCTCTTTGGGCCCAATGGATGCGGAAGATCACTGGGAGTCGCGGGTACTTTATCACTCGACAGTCCATCCATTTTGACTTCATGCGCCACTGAACAACTCTCATAGGAATGAACGGGAGCCCGCCTCCAACGTTGTATCCAGTTCTCTTGATACATCCATGCAAGAAATAGACCTGCATATATCTACACCTGAAACCATACCTTCTCATTTTTATACTTCAGTTTTTGTACAGATTAGACAACAACATATAACGTGTTAATTAGTCCCAAAAGGGATAGAGGCGGATTTTGTTACTTTCAGACGAACGCATGCTAGCTGTTTCCAGTCAGTATGCTAAGCTAAGCTAAATGGCTGCTGGCTTCTTATTGAACAGACATAGTGTATCAGAGTGGTATTGATCTTCTCATCTGACTCTCGGCAAGACAGCAAACAAGCTTATGTTCCCAAAGTGTCAGACTATTGCTTTAACAGCAGGATTATTTTGTAAGGTTGTCTACACTTTGGATCATGCTCTGTGCAGGAACAAACAGCAGAATTCCCCTGGTAAAAAATGATCAACTGAGCTGGAATAGCCGCATAAAAAAGTCACATGCAACTGTTCATCACATTAAATCTGAAAGGACATGGACGGCACTGTAGTTATATAATGGAGAGAAACATTGGCTAATGCTGGTGTAGCCCACTTTCACCTGTTTAGCCCACTCTCTCATTCTACCTCCACATAGCTGAGCCTCTTTGTCTCCACCCATTCTCTCTCTCTCCTCCTATCTCACCACACACACACACACACACACACACACACACACACACACACACACACACACACACACAGACACACACATGGCAGAGGGAAGAGGACTGTGATACGCAGTCTATTGATTGGACTGAGGTAAAGCAGAGTGTGTTGGTAAGAGTGTCAGAGAGGCAGAGGAGAAGGCACAGCTCTATCAGGGCTACTTGTCAGTAGGATCGTGAGTGAGGAGGACAGCAAAGATACACAGCCACACACACACACACACACACACACACACACACTGCTATACTTGAACTCAAATGAGTTATACTGTCTTTCTTTTGATAATTAGAAGTAGGCCCGTATTGGATCTCTCTTTCCTCTGTCCCACATCTGCACCTTCTCATGCTGGTTAGCCTCATAGCTAAAGCTCAATGCTAAACTGTGCACTAAAAATTACAGTCTGTGTTCTGGCTTCTGTCACCAACAACAAGCAAAAGCATGTTGTTCAAAGTTCGGAGAAAAATAACCAATTCAGGAGCATGAGGAAAGGGACGAATGTAGGGTTGGCTAAATCCTAAAACTAACCACGCTTGATAACAAGCTGGGAACGTTTTCCTGAGAATCTAAACCTAAAAAGTTAGCAGGAAGACACTTTTTAAACCGTAAGTAGAGTTAGCACAGCTATATTTTCCCATTCCTCTTCTACACCAGGCGGCATCCTCAGGTTGTTAGAAGTGAAGCCAATGAGGAAGTGCCTTAAACTTGCATTCTTTCTAATAGCCAGAAGGGGGCGACTCCTGTGGTTGCAAAAAGAAGTCTGATTGTGTAGACGTCTATGAGAAAATGACCCTACTTCTCACTTGATTTATTACCTCAGTAAACATTGTAAACATGAGTTTATGGTCTCAGTCACTAGTTTCAAGTCTTCTTTAATACAGCATGATGTTCATTTAGTAAATTATGGTCCCATTTAGAGTAAAATAGACCATAAAGCAGGGCATGTAAGACGTTGTCTATGTTTTCGTCTTACAACTTTAACCCTTTCACAGTGTGTTTGCAGTTCATGAAAGTTAATTGTAACATTTTAGTTGCCTAGAAGTGTCTTATTCACTGTTCGGTTGTACTCCGCCCTCTCGTGTCACGTCTGGTTGCTAAAAAACAACATGGTGACGGCCAAAAAGCCGAACTCAAGGTTTCAAAACGGCAGTCCACAAACCAATGGGTGACATCACGGTGACTACGTTCACTTCTTATAGTCTTACAGTCTAGGTTCCACACAGACCTGTAAACATCCATACAGCAAACTAATTAAAAGTCTTACTTTATCCCAAACTACATACAAGAAGTACAGCATTTAAATAACCTCAAACTCTAATTTGCTTTCCATCACTCTGTTGTGAAAATAATCCAGTGATTCCAAGTAAGCTTGCCAGTGGCGAACCTGAGCCAGTGTAAAATACTACCCAATGCCAAACAAAACTAATTAAATGTTGTTAATTGTTGCTGCCAGCCAGCCCAAAGAGAAGCACATTAAGGTGAACAACAAAACACATCACATGGGGAGGTCTGTATTTGCAGTGCCGTAACCTCCTTCACACCTGAAATCCAAGCTAGTCAAAGAGCACTGTGCTTTCTTTCCACATTTTGCAAAATCTGCAAGAGATACTTTTACTTGATTTATATTCACATAACCTCATGATTATAAAACAGCTAACCTATGCGGGGGTCGGAAGAGAGCAACATTTCAACAGCATTTCTAAAAAAAGTTTGTGTCAAAGTACCTAACTGCTTTCAACATATAAAGCCCTTTTAACACTTTACAGTACTTTAACACTATATGATCGAGTACATTGAAACTAGAGTGCTTCAGCTTAAAGCACTACCTCTTGCATCCTCTCACTACTTCTGAACATTAACAAGTTGATGGCCACTCCTGCAGCTCTCTGTTCTAGCCCTTTTTTTAACCTCCCTTCTATGCCTCCTCATACTTGTTTGCTCGCACTTCCTTTCTTGTCGCACTTCATTTTTCTCAGTCCGTCTCTTTTTCTCTACCATCCTCTTTGCTCTCTCTAGCTCTTCATTAAGCCTCCCTTTGTCTTTCCAAGGCTGGCCCACCCCCATCCTCCTCTCGCTCTTCTCGTCTCATCTCTCCTCTCGCTGACCCCCTTTGTCTTATCCTCATCTTGTCTCTTTTTGTCATTAAGAGCCACACTGTGTCTCTCTGGCAGGAGTGTGAGCTCTGCCAAGGTGAGGCAATTAAAGTGACAACAGATTGGAGCAGACTGGGAGAACAACAGAGTAAATTGAGGGAGGGCTTGTAACAGAGCTGGGCGTGACTGGTAAAAGAATGTACTAATCGTAAGCAAGCACTGTGTGACTGATGTAGCATTGTCTCCTCTCTTTGTTTTGCTGAGAAACACCAACAAGACGTTGAGCAAAATGTCCAACAAGTGCCGTAGCATCTACTGCAGATTACACATACAATTATTAAAATTGTAACATGCAGAAATCTGTTCAAAGAGATGGAAAAACACACTGTGCCGATGGTATAACAGCCATTTAACCAAATAATTTGAAAAGTAATAGGTAATGGGGATCGTTCATTTGTATTGTTATTGATACAATTTTCGAGACGGCATAACGATCAGAGTCTTTATCGATACCACTATCAATTCTTTTCTATTATTTGTTGGAAAGATGAGATGACATTAAATTCTTAACAGAGCTGGTATTGCTTTTATTGCTTAACTGTGAGTCTGTGACTGAGTGGAATTGGCCAAGCCTTCAATAAACACTGCTGATGCTGGGTATTTATTTGAAAAGGAATATACAGGGCCACTTAAACATAACGTATAACTATCAAAGCAACCAATTGACCAAATGAGAAATATAGCAAATGCGGTTCTCAAAGTGGCGCAACCCTTTTGGTGGGGTGCAGAGGTATGACTGGTGGAGCGCGTATGACCGGGGAGAAAATGTGATGCAGAATTAATGTTTTGACCTCTTTTTCACGGCGGAACAGTAAACAAATCAGCTATAGTTATGGTGCTCATTCAGACAGATAGTCTGTAGGTTTACAGAATGGAGAGATATTTGACAGTGACAAAAAGAAAAACAGACGATGCTTCGGAGACGAACAAGACAACGTGCTCAGCTGATGGTAATCAAATGAAAATATGACGAAGTAGGGCTGTACCGAATAGTTCGAAGCTTTGAAGCTTCATTCATAATGCTGACATTTGAATTATTGTCATTAATAACTTACAGAAACGTTACCTTCCACCTTCTCTTCCTCTCTCTCTCTCTTTCTCTCTCTCTCTCTCAAACACACACAATTTATTGACAAATAAATATTGAAAATTAATTTCCAAAAATCACAACATCTAACTGATTTGTCAAAACCAGTGGGATAAGAACTATGTATTGCAATGTATGTGTCTCCAGTCCATAGATATTTATATCTACGTGAGTCTCTCTACAGCTTTTTTTGGACAATAATATCTTATATCGTCCTTTTTCTTAAAGCAATATCGTCAGTAGGGAAATTTCAATATCACCCAACCCTAATTGCTAGCATGTCAGCAAACAACTGCCCACTTACACATTGGGAACCCAATAGAAGGAGTATCTCATTAGAGACGTGTTTCTAGCTGTCTGATGAATGTAAGTCCAATATCCACTCACTGGTAGAGGTCCATCTCTGTACTCTATATACACAGTCTTTCATGTCATGGTCAATATCCAAAAATATAATTTCTTAGAGCTTTCACATGTTCTAATCAGCATGCATTGGCTGTATCTAGCTATGCTGTACCTCCAGTTATAAAATGAATCAATACACCTGGACATCAACATGCTTTTATGGTTCTGTGTACTCCTATGTCTATCTAAATAGTCTCACTAAAGAGTGTCACTGCCTGTCTGAGGGTGAGATGATTGTATTCAACTTTTCACTGAATTTGATTTATAACTGAATACTGATTAGGCACTCGGCACTCTAATCAGTGCTGCAATCAGGTGAGAAAAGCAAACAAAGGAAAAAGGGTTCAGCCAATGGCCGGTAGGACTAAGAGTGTACAGCCATGCTAGTGGCTCTGTGAGGCTACACTTGGTTGAATGCTCACATCAGCATGCTAACATGCTTACAATGATAACACAGCATGTTGATGTTTAGCAGGTATAATACTTAGCATGTTTGCTTTGTTTGTTTAGCATGTGAACATGCAAACATTTGCTAACAACTAGGGCTGTCCCGAATACCATTTTTTCAGTGAGAAATATGCAAAGGTATTCAAAACTTCACGCAGCACAGCACAGCACATCACGGCAGGCTGACATGTTGTTCTGTCTGTCTCCATCTCCCGCATTTTGGTGCCCAGGACAGTACTGCTCCCGCACTGCTGTACATGCACTCACCTCTACACGCAGCAAACAGAAATATCCGTCTGAGAATAACTAATCATAATTAATGTTGAATATTATGAACAACGAATAATGTTGTGAGATTATTCCTTATTTCATGGGCTATTTTGGGATTTACACTTTATTATTACATACTTGTAAAAAAAACCCCCGAAGCATTCGAATACTGATTTGAAGGTCGATTACCATGGCAATGGTCAAAGATTCAAAGCATTCGGGTTAGCCCTACACTTAACACAAAGTACAGCTGAGGCTGATGGCAATGAGTTTTGCAGGTATTTGGTCATAAACCAAAGCATTGGACAAAATTTAATTTTGATGATTTTAATGATGGTGCTACAGGAAAAAGTCAGAGGATCAAAGTTATTACAATTCATCCTCTCAGGACCATGAATATGTGTACCAAATTTCATTCTGGCGCTACAGAGACAAGCATCATCAAAGTCAGCAGGATACATCATGTGGGCCCATTCTGTGACAATCCATTGAGTAAATATTGAGATATATCACAGCATCAGTGAAAAATGTGACCTGCTGGTGGCGCTACAGGAAAAGTCACCAGTCATTAGAATGATCCTCTAGGGATCTTATCTGTACATTTCATGGCAATCCATCTGATAGTTGTCCAGATATTTCACTCTGAACCGCAAATGTCAACCTCATAATGGTGCTAGATCAAAGACATTAGGATTCATCCTCGGGGGACCATGAATGTACACAACTTCATAGCAATCCTTTGGATTATTGTTGAGATAATTCAGTCAAGATATTTCCGTTCACCAAACTGGTGGACCAACAAACCGACATTGCCATCCTTAGAGTCATAAAACTAGCATGGCTAAAAACTTTGTGAACTGGAAGCGAATGAGTGAGCTTCTCTGTACCATATATATATATATATATATATATATATATATATATATATATATATATATTAAAACCTCCAACGCATCTTAAACAAAATGACTTTTCTCTCATTCATACAGTTAAGTATACAAAATTATTACATACTCCTTTCTGGGAGTGCACAGGCAAACATTGTGCCCTTCTATACACTATAACATTTTTAGGAGACAGGGCAGGTCAGAATGTAACAAATGTTACAGTGAAGCCTGCATGCTTGGGCTACGGACACATAAATCAACATTGTGTGTGTGTGTGTGTGTGAATAAATGTGGGTGTGCCTTCATGTATTTGCAACTTTTACTATATGTTTGATGTTGGAATTCAAGCCTGTGTATACAGTATGCATGTGTGTGTGTTAAAGTATGTGTGCAGGTGTGTAGGCTACAAGATGTATGCATTCTAGCTGTGTGACAGAGCATATTATGATGAACAGCTCCCCAGAATGACTGATTGTGTCTTGCCACTGCCATAAATCACACACCCACTGCCCCCTTCAGCCACCTCCAAACACACGCTGAGGCACAAGCAGAAACATACAAACAGAACTTTGGTAACAACCTGCCCCCTCTTTCTCTCACTCACACACTCACACACACACACACACACTCACACTCTCACGCACACACACCTACACGTTGTGGATGACAAGCTCTACAAGCGAGGGTCAAGCTCAGAGTTCAGCTTTTGACAGAAGCCCGGCGAAATGAGAATCCCGATAGTGTCGAGTGCCAGCATGCTCTCTTCTGTACATCCACGTGTGTCATTGTGTTTCTATGGAGGTTCTCATGTGGTAGAACACAATGTGCATGTGTATGTTTATAAAGCGCTGTTGTACTCACCAATATGTTTTCCCTTCATGTGGTAGTAGAAAGAGACGCAGTATGGGACTCTGCCGGAGCCCTTGGGGCCCCTGACCGAGGTCACGTTAAAGAGCGGAGAAAGCAGACGAGCCTTGTCCCCCTGAACACGCGGCCGTGATGCTTCAATGTACATGTAGTATCCTGAAACCAACAACAGAGCACGGTATTGTCTCGAATGCAACACAATATGAAATGTGATTATGATGTGCTATAATGCATTGTTCAAAATACAGTCAAAATACAAACTACAGCTACTATACAATAGGGATGTCAAAGTTCACGCGATAATAACGGGTTAACACAAATTCATAGAAAATCTCAGTTTTAAAGCTAGTGAAGATACTGGCATTGTATGAAACTAGAAACCATAAGGAATCCAACCATACTAGCTTGTTGCTAAGGAGCTTAAATAACGCTCCAAACTTATGCTAAATTTTGGCGAGGAAAAACTGTCATGGCATGGTTATGATATGAGCATATGTTTTTATGCTAAATGCAGTACCTGTGAGGGTTTCTGGACAATATTTCTCATTGTTTTGTGTTTCCAATAACAAATATATACATACATTTGTATAAAGCAAACATATTTGCCCACTCCCATGTTGATACGAGTATTAAATACTCGACAAATCTCCCTTTAAGGTACATTTTTAACAGACAAAAAATGTGTGATTAATTTGCGATTAACTATGCACAATCACGGGATTAATAGCGATTAAATATTTTACACAGAGCTGAACCTGTACATAAAATGACTCCTCACCTTCCTTGGTTCCACTGCGGTCGGTCTCGGGGCCGGTATTGGCAGATCGCTTGGGGTTCTGCGTCAGGTGATTCTGTCTCGTCCAGTCAAAGACATCACTCCGGTCTTGAGAGAAACCACAGATCCTGTCATCCTCAAAACCACACACATGGTCTGGGATGTGGGAATGTGGAGAGAAAACATGAGAGGAAAATACATTAGATCAGTAGCAGGTAACATTACAAACTACAGGTGATTTAATCTACTGCTTTTTTCTTCCCATTTTTACTGGGAAATGGCGACAATATAGCTGTATAATAATCTCTGCAATATGCACTTCAAATGTGAAGATCAGACAGCCAGGCAATTACCGACAAAGTGATAAGTGAAGTGAAAGCACAATGTAGGAGGCAGGGTGTATAATGTGAAACTTTAAGTGGATTTCACATATTATGCATATTCTTATGCATGACTCCCACATGCAGAACATTTTAAAGGTAACTATGATTAGGTCAGGCTGTGTCAAATGTGAAAAAGGAAAAAAAATGTAACATAAAAAAACACCTTTATCGAAAGGTTTCACTGTTACAAGAGAAGGCACGTAGCCTGTAGATATTCTGGAGAACAGAAAATACACAGTGGAGCACAAGTATCAGGGGAAGAGCTGTTGACCTACTGAACCCTGTTTACACCAGAGATTGTTTCTTAGTCTGTATTTCAAATAAGACATTTGTTGACCCTTTCCAAGCTGTAAGAAGAAATACTGCTACTACTACTTATAAAAAAATATTGATTAAAGAAGAGTCTTACAACTTCATTGAATGAATAAATAATAATATGATAAATGCATGATCATCCATGATTAATCGCGATTAATTGCACATTTTTCAAATGTTCAAAATGTACCTTAAAGGGAGATTTGATAAGTATTTAATACTCTTATCAACATAGGAGTGGACAAATATAATTGCTTTTGCAAATATATGTATATATTTATGATTGAAAATCAATTAACAACAAAAACTAACATGGCAACAACAGCTGTCAGTGTGTCAGTGTGCTGACACGCTGACTGCATGTGATTATCATAAAGTGGGCATGTCTGTAAAGGGGAGACTCGTGGGTACCCATAGAACCCATTTTCATTCACATATCTTGAGGTCAGAGGTCAAAGGACCCCTTTGAAAATGGCCATGCCAGTTTTTTCTCTCCAAAATTTAGCCTAAGTTTGGAGCGTTATTTCGCTTTTTTCGCGACAAGCCAGTATGACATGGTTGGTATCAATGGATTCTTAGGTTTTCTAGTTTCATATGATGCCAGTATCTTCAAGCTTTAAAACTGAGAGCACTGCAACCTAAAAATCACAAGTTGCGTTAATGCGTAAAAGAAATTAGTGGTGTTAAAACAAATTTGCACTAACCCGTTATTATTGCCCTAATAAATAAGAATGGGAGGTGTATGGATCTTTTATGGTGTATTTCTTATTAAGAAGCATAAACCCAGCAAAAGTGAGACATATCATGTCTGAGAATGAAAATGCATGGATTGTTGCGGAGAACATTTTTCCTGAATGAACCTCTTCAGAATGTGAGACTGATCTTTTCAGTTGTGGAGGGAGTTGGTGTCCTGCATGTTGTGCATAAATTACATTTAAATGCACAGGTAATATCTTTTCCCATCTGACAATCTCATCTGGCTGTTGATTCTTTTTGAATATTTGAATTTGCATCATTCCCACATGACAATCTTTTCCCATCCATACGGAGTCAGATTGTTGCTGTTTGATACTGCCATATACATCGGGAAGGAAACATAAACATTTTGAGAAAGACCTCTGTGAGAGAATTGTCATTATCCCTGATACTGGCGTGTCTTGTTAAGCCAGATAGAGGGGGTTCTCTCTATGGTGTCATCCCCTTCATTAGCCCATCTGGAAGACTCTGCCATTATCAGACACTCACCAAACAAATGAGAATCGAGGCGAGCGAGTACAACGACAGCTATTGAAAAAAACATCCAAGCTGACAGATTCCGTAAAAAGCTTCCCGGACACTCGCACTGTCCGCTGCAGATGCATATGGCTCGCGTTACCCACGAGGATGGCTTGTGTGTGCTTCTTTGTTTCATGGAGCTAATCTATTACTATTCACACCCTGCTCCACTACATGCGCTCCTTTCAATTTGCACTGTTGTTCTCGCAGTCTGTTCCAATCTGCTGTTGTTTTAATTGCCTCACCCTGGCGGAGCCGACTGCCACTCCTGCCAGAAAAATGCAGCGCGTCTCTTAATGAAGAAAATAGACAAGATGCAATTGACTGAGAAAGAGAGAGGGATGGCGAGAGAGGATGAGAGGCAGGGAGTTAGTGCAAGAGAGCGAGACAGAGAGAGAGAGAGAGGGGGCTAACAGAGAGGAAAGGAGGCACATGTTTAAAGCGATATGTAACATAGTTTTAATATAATTTCATCTAGTGATTTTCAAGTATTTTGCCCATAAACCTTTTAACAAAACACTTTGCATTAACCAGTCTCTAATCCTCCAATCATGGCCACTCTTTGATGCCATTTTAAATGTCAGGGACATCAGATGCTTTGCCCTACTCCCTAGCAACAAGTTTTAATCAAGGCCATGGCTGGGTCATGACAAACTTTGCCTTGACAAACGTGTGCTGACATTGCTTGCAGCATACAAGCTAAATTAGCTCGCATCAAAATTCAACGTGCCTTAATATCTTCACCACCCTGTCATCAATCAGGTCACAACAACGAGCTTAACATGTAGAAATGTTGAAGAGCAGAGGATGGTAGTTATGAAAGAATCTCACCTGAAGGCCTTGGATAGGTGTAGGCTGTAAGAAAATAAAAACATTCAGCACAATCCACTTATACATGTTCTGTTCAATGTATATACTGTACATGAAAATGAAAGATGACTTCAGAAAAAGATGTTTGACACAAATAGTTTTAAATGAGACTCACGTTCTGAGTACTGTATGATGCGACTGATGTAGTCCCCGGTGCTGTAGGTGGTGATGGGGGCCAGTCGGACCTCGTAGGACAGAGGGATCCTCAGGTCTGCTATGGTGTGGGACAACAGCACCCCCTTCTCTGGCTCCTTGCCCTTGAGGTCAATCTGCTTCGACAGTATGTTCTGCTTGTTCTAGATTTGTACAGGTGAACACACACACAAGCAGGACAAGATGCAGGCATGTTAAAATGTATGCTCACAGATATGCACAAGCTTGCAAAAAACAGTGCAAAGACAAATAAACACGGTACACAAAAAAAGATGACCATCAGAAAATGCAGCTGTGAAACAGAAACAGTAAGAGTTGGTGTTGTCAATAATGTCAGGCATACAGTCTCATCTTTTCTCCTTTCTTCGTACCATCCTCAACCTCATCTCTACCACTTTATGTTGATATACTCAGTTATTAAAACTCACCCTTAAGGCCTTTACATACAGGGGAGTGTGACGAATAAGCGACACAAAAATGCAAAATACTTGCCTGTGATTATTACGTGTCTAGGGCTTTTATTGTGAAAGGTAAGAACGGGAGGTGTGGATCTGGTCTGCGCTGCAAGGTTGAAAGGAGTAATAAAGTTTGCCGTCTTGGTTCGAACTACGGAGCCTCCGCGATATTGTTTCATAAATATAGCCGCACTCAACCGGTTACGCACAAAGTGATTGGTTGATGCCTTTATTTGTGGTGCGAAAGCTCAGAAAATCAACCTTGGTCCGTAAAAAAAAATGATGTGCTTTTTGACGTGTAATATTTGCGTTCAGTATGCAAGTATTCATGACAAAAATAATAGTTCGAAAAAATATATTGACTTGCAAATTATCACCCAAAAAAAACAACAACAACAAAAAAAAAGTTGCCGTTGTGTAACAGCCTTTAGTAACAACCCAAAGCTCTGGTTCTTCTTCAATCTGGAAGGTTTTCACTGCAATATGAACTGCTCCTACAGTACAACACTGGCAATACACTGTCATTTTATGTAAACAGGCAAACAAAGTCAAACTTGTGTTAAAGATCATATTTTTCCTAGCAAAAATACCGTCTGCTCAGGTGGGATTAAAGCATTCCCTAAATCACTTATCACAGATATTTGCTTTGTGTTGTAGAAGCAACAATCATTTATCTACACACAGCCTATTAATCACTAAATCATCATATTATTTTACTCTTCCATATTTGGGCCTCACATTTCCATTTATTGTCAATGGAATTCGGCATGGGCGTACAGCCAGTTCTGGGCGTATAGCCAGTCAACATACCTCAAGACTTGGACTGTACCTATCTTGGACTGCATACATTTTCAATCTCCTCTTTTCAAAAGAATAATTTGCAGCAATTTCTTTTCACTAAATGCTTTGAAGGCCAGCAAAGCTGCGTTAGTCTCAATGCAAAGGTGGCGTCCAAGCACCAAGGTCTGCTCTCAAAAACACAAGTTGGTCCATTGTGACTGTACTAAGCAGGCTGTGTGATTTCCAATACAATCTATTATTGCCCACTGCTCCATCAACACGGACTCAATACATATTACTGTGATATATATTTCTTTCACTGTACAACTTCCCAACATTAAATCCAAAACAGCTTTTAATACATTGAATTGGCTGTATATTATAGGAAAGAATATGAAAATCATAATGGTTATGATGTTCCAGTCCAGTTGTTGTCTGTTGTTGTAGCATGTGCCAGATTAAAATCCCTCTCGCTCCCACTGCCTTTCTCTTTATACATCCATGGTCTTTCCTTTATCCAGTGCACGAGTATGAATGCCCCTGTTCCTGATTCGCTGGAGAAGTATTGTGTGGCTCGGTCTGAGCCTCTTTGTTTGTTTCCCATTTACAGAGACATTTTCAGTGCACACACAGAACGGACAGGAGGATATATTCTCTGAATTTGACAAATAGTGTATTGGATTAGAATCACTGACTGCACCTTTAAGTTAGGGGTGTTTTTTTGTTAGCGCCACTTTTAATGCTGTGTTATTCCACCCACGGAGAGAAGGATCCATTAGCTGTGTATCTGCCTCTGATCCCAGCTACTTAAAGACCTGACAGTGAGCTCAATCTAATGCATTAGGTCAGCCACTCCACCATAACACCTTAGTACACCCACAGCATGCCATTATCAGGTAATGCATGCAGCAGAAATGTGTGTGTGTATATGTAAGTGTGTGCTTGTGTGTGTATGGTGAATGTCTACAACACAGAGCGGAGACAACGAAAGTTGCCTACAAAAGTTGATAATATATTGGCCAAAAAAGAAGCAACTTTAAAAAGTTATTATAACAATTTGTGTATTCCAATTTTGTGGGATAATTATGCAAAAAAACAACAAAAATAGTAAGAAAAAAAATGCTCAAATGTGCATGCTTACAGTTCTGCTTCTACTCTAATCCAAAGAGTATCAGTATGGCAGTTTGGTAAGTCACAGAGGCACTGATGCATCCCATAGCCATCCCTATAATTGCTACAGTACTGTATGCTCTGACATCGCCACGGTGAAATCTGCTTTTCCTCCTGTCTTTTGACACTCAAGTTGAGGTGTGCTATTCCCATTGGCTGTCTACTCACCACCCCAAATTCAAAATTCAAAAATCATTTCTATTGACAAGACCGTGGTGACTTCTGCCCAGGCTGCAAAGAATTTGGTATGACTCCAATTATTGTGCGAGTCCCACATGGCAGGCAGCCACAGCCCGATCCCTGCACGTGTGTGCTGGGCAACATACTTGGAATAAAATCCTTCCTTCCTCACCAGGCCCCATGCCACTAATGGCTGTTAAATCTTCTTTTCTCCGTGCCAGTCTGGCTGTTCCCATTTTTCAGTTTCTCCAACTTTTCACCCTCTCTTGCCAGTCATGGAATAACCTTCTTACGTCTCGCACAACAGCAGGTACGATTCAATGCAAAACCGAAATTATCCAGATAATCTAATCCACCAACTAACCAATCCAAACATAAACCACATTTTCTCCCAACAATTAATATGCCCTCTTCTCTAATTCACCTTAATTGTTCCAAAGAATCCTCCCATCTCCTTTTTATACCATTTTCCTTTTCCAGGAAACTCTTCTTTTATGATGCTGCTGTGAGCACAACACTATTGCATTATGGGGCATGGCCTTTGCACAGTGCACACACCCGTTTGCTTGTAATGTAGCTGGAGTGATCTAGAAATGTTTGGTTAATCTACTATTGCACCCACTGAGTGTTTAGCGGCATCAGCTAAATGTGAATTCAGAAAGAAGAGACTTAATAAAGGACTTAGTAGCTGTATGTTGTATAACAGGATACTGCATCTTTCAATGAAAAGGCAGCAAAGCGACCTTTTGGGTTAACAGACCATCACATCAAGGAAAGGTCACAGGTTTCGATTTTTCAAACAGCGATGTGTCTTGTTGAAGTTTTCATGAGTAAAGTCCTGGACCCCTAGCTGCTAAGTAGTGTTATCAGGTACATGTACAGGTACATACGTGTAGTATTAGTGCCAATTGTAGCTTTTGGACAAATAACAATTTGGGTGGAAAGGTGTTCACAGGTCACTGTGAATATCAATGTGTCTGTGATAAAACGGAGACAGGGAGAAATGTAAAGAATTATTTTTGGGACAAAATAGAACAAGTAATAAGTTAAATTTCCATCAATTTCTGGGAGCCCACGCTAAATGTGATGACTATCGTGAAAACTGGTATATCAAGTGGTGGAAGACGTCATCAGATCTGGTACTTACGTAAAAGCACCAATACAACAATGTAGAAATAATAGTCCATTACAAGTAAAACGTCCTGCGTTGAAATCCTACTTAAGCTAAAGTGCAGAAGTATTATTAGTAAAATATACTTATAGTATCAAAAGTTAAAGTAAAGTTAATGTCCCGTGAGTGCTAAATGATTGTATTTTACATTATTAGATTCTTGCTTGTTAACGCAAATATCTAATCAGCCAATCACATGGCAGCAACTCAATGCATTTAGGCATGTAGACATGGACAATATGATCTGCTGAAGTTCAAACAAAGCATCAAAATGGGGAAGAAAGGTGATTTAAGTGACTTTGAAGATGGCATGATTATTGGCGCCAGATGGGCTGGTTTGAGTATTTCAGAAACACGTTGATCTACTGGGAATTTCAAACACAACCATCTCTAGTTTTTACAGAGAATGGTCTGAAAAAGAGAAAATATCCAGTGAGCCTTGTTGATGATGGCAGCCAGACTGGTGCGAGCTGATAGAAAGGCAACGGTAACTCAAATAACCAGTCGTTACAACCGAGGTAAGCAGAAGAGCATATCTGAATGCACGACACGTGGAACCTTGAAGCAGACGGGCTACAGCAGCAGAAGCCCAAACCAGGTACCACTCTTGTCAGCTAAGAATAGGAAAGTTAGAGGCTACAATTGGCACGGGCTCTCCAAAATCGGATATTGAATACTGGAAAAACGTTGCCTGGCGGTAGCAGTGTAATGGTGTGGGGGATATTTTCTTGGCACACTTTGGGCCCTTTAGTAAATGCCACGGCCTAACCGAGTACTGTTGCTGACCATGTTAATCCCTTCATGACCACAGTGTACCATCTTCTAATGCCTACTTCCAGCAGGATAACACGTCATGTCACAAAGCTCAAATCATCTCAAACTGGTTTCTTGAACGTCACAATGAATTCACTGTACTCAGATGTCCTCCACAGTCACCAGATCTCAATCCAACAGAGCGCTTTTGGGATGTGGTGGAATGGGAGATTCACATCACGGATGTGCAGCCGACAAATCTGAAGCAATGGCGTGAAACTATCATGTCAATATGGAGCAAAATTTCCTTGTTTAATTTTCCTTGCTCTTCTTGTTCAATCTATGCCACGAAGGCATTAAACATAAAATGGATATAGTCAAGTAAAGTACCTCAAAATTGTACTTCAGTAGAGTTGATGAGTAAAAGTAGTTACCGTCCACCACTGGGTATATTACATCACTCCTGCTGGAATCAACCTTGCATTAACCACATAATGAAAAAGTGCAAATGGCCATTTGTATTAAAAGCTAAAAGGCAGTGGAAGGAAGCAGAGTGGAAAGTTCTGGATGATGCAACCCTGTTAGTGATGGTAATAATCCTAGTATTTGATTAATACAGAACTACTACAGTGCCACTTGTATCGATTTTCTTACTGAATCTGATAAAATTGGAGTTTCTGAGTGCCTCTTTCATTGATGGTGCCTTGCTCAGCACGTTTTTCATTGTTGTCACACACACACACACTAATACTGAAGGCTTCCAGTGGATCTGCATTGTAAGAGATTTGTTCAGATATTTGCTCAGTTTCCACTGACTACATTAACTCATACATTATTATACAGTGTTTAATATTTTGCATGGTAGCAGCTACATAATAATACAATGTATTGTGCCCTTTTAACACCAATTTACGCTCACATTCATCCATACAAACATTTACACACTGCTCATACAGCATATGCATAATTATGTGAAATATAGCAGGAAAGAAAAGCTACGCTCATGTAATATGCATAGAGTGTGTGTTAGAAGGGAGAGACGCGTTAATAATGCTGAGGAGTCGGAGCTTTAGAAGTAAGTAGAATGTGCTTCTTCACGAGTGGACCTAGTCCGTGTACACACACACATGCATACACACACTCGTTTTGGTCGTGGTTACAGTGGGTGGGATATAGACGATAGAAAAAAAATGAACCAGACTAAAAGCATGCACAAACACACACAGGATCAATGAGATGCTGAAGTGTGACTCAGTGGAGTTCAGCTGCTCCCACAGTGCAGGTAAAAGACTCTGTCTCCCTGTCTCTGTCTGCTTTCCTCACTAGGTCAGTGGACAAAATGTGTGTGTTTCCAGGTGTGTGTTTGTGTGTGCCTAAGTGACAGGGAAAGGGCGAGTGGAGAAAGATATACAGCGTGTGGAGAAAGGACCAACAGAAGGAGACAGTCAAAAGTGACCGGAGTGAGTGACTGACATATTTAAAGAGGCAGAGATGTGGTTGGTTGATGGACTGATATGGAAGTCCATTACCTCTCTTGACGTGTGTGTGTGTGTGTGTGTGTGTACCTCACGCTTTCAGGAAGCCAGTGTTTTCAGCTGTGTCTCCATCAGGTTGTCAACAAAGAGACAACAAGGCAAAGAATGTGTGAAAGAGGGTGAGAGCGAAGGAGCAGTCACGAGATAGAAACACAAACACGCGTGTGTGTGTTTAATGTGTGAGAGAAATTAGGACTGACAGCGTGAGAGGAGGCGGTCTCTTCAAACACTAGGGAGTGTGAGGTTAATTTTTCTATTTTCCTCTATTAATGGATCTCTATTATGACTGATCCAGCAGTTCATTGATATTGTGTGCACTGTGTCTGTATGTTTGAGTATCTCTCTTTGTGGTCTTGTGTGTGAATACACAAGTCTATCTGCATAGTCGGGGTGGGTTATGTACATAAATTATTCATACATTTGATTTAATGTACATCTCTAATTCGTCATGAATATTCTTAATTTCTCATATATATGATAATGGGGATGTGTGTTTGCACAGGAGTGTTTGTGTGACTGTGTCTCAGTGCAGAAAGAACCTGGGTGTAGTTAAGATCGGAGGCCAGGTCAGCTGCTAGCCACACCACCTCAGTGATACACACAATACACAACTCCATAGCTGCAGGCAGACGAGTGGTCGATAAAGAGATGAGATGGAAAAGATTGAGAGATGGGAGGAGAAAGGTGTGAAGAAGGAGAAAAAAGCAATAAGGAAGGCATGATACAGAAGAAGAAGAATACACTGTAGAAGCAGTGAGAAATTTGGGATTAAAAGAAAAATGGATACTCGGCATGGTAGTGTCTCTGCAGTATACGTGTACATTATGGTACATGGTGTGTGTGCGTAAGGTTTATATTATATGTCTGGTTTGGGATAGTCATAATTTCAAAGGCACTATATTGTAACATACTGTGTATTAACACACTCACAGAACCATACTGTAAGCACCAGATTCACACGGAGCAAACTCTGATGAGGAAATTCCAAAACATTAACCACAATTTATACTCGTAAAATTATGACGTAAAACTTAATTTTTATACTATACTATATACAAATGCTGTAGGTACGCAAGTCGAATTTTATAAGCGGTGAGAATGCATTCAGAATGATTGGTTATGAGGCTCGAAGGCGTAGACATAAACAACATTGTGCTTATCCAAGGGCTTTATGAATCTGCTTCATAAACGTACAGAGGCGAAAAGGAGAGAAAAAGGATATACGTAGATGGCAAGAAAACAACAGAAAGAACTGTTGAGTTCGGAGTTCAGTAAGAGCTGAGTTGAACACGAGCACACACATAGACACACTCCCAGACACTGCGCGTCCGCAGCTAACGGCGGTCAAACTCGCACCAATGATGCCGCCCACTCCTAACTTCCTTCCCCTCTTTGTTCATAAAATTATCAGACGGCAGATTTATTATTGACGACTGCACACTTTTTCTTTTCAAGCAGCTGCCTTTGAACTGATACACTGAAGCTACCTGATCCACTGTTTTTGTGATTGTCTAAGGACGGGTTACTCAAACCTGCAGTAGTAAACATTCCATAATAACCTTTCAGCATATTGTAGTTCAAATGTTCTGAGAGATAACTAGACTTTAAAAAATCTAGCTTGTGACGGGAGACTTTGGCCAATCACAGGTCATTTCAGAGAGAGAGCGTTCCAATTGGCTGTTCATTCAACGGAGGCAGCTGTCAATCACTCGCAAACTCCGATTAAACGGTCAAACTAGGCAGAAAGTTTGCTGGGCGGTGCTTGGTATTTCCTCAACTGATCTCAACATGGCTGCCGGGTCACAAACTTTCTCATTTTACGTCTAAACAGTACACTACAAGATGTTTCTGAAAACATTTGAGGAGAGAAATAGGTATTACAGTAACATAATATTGATTCATATTTGATCAGCGCTGCCTAGTTTGACCGTTTGATCAGAGTTCGCGTGTGATTGACAGCTGCTCAGAGACGGCAGGCTCCAGCTCGGCTCTGATTGGTTGTTTTCCTCCGGTCTGTGAAATCTTGCAGATGCCATTAGGAGCACCGGAGGACACCAGCTGACACAGAGGCACATGATTTTTTTTCAGATTACCTGTCTCATGTACTACTGTCAGGATATAGTGACCGTTTTATAAAAATTACATTTTTTAATCCTATTTGCTCCAACTCTACCCACTGCTGCATTAAATGTCCTCTTCTATATACACAACGTTCCCTGTGTACAGGGTTGTGTATATGTGAACAAATCTGTAGCTGCTTTTTTACAGCAGAATTTTCCACCCTAAATGTGACCCTCCTAAATTGCGTAAATGTTAATGCAGCATGATATTAACACGATACTCCCCTTAATGCATACGCATGAGAGACATGCACTGCATTAATTAATAAGGTGCGAATCTGAAGACAGACACTTCCTATGCCAGTGCGCCTATATAAAAGAAAGTGTCTGAAATGAGCTTCAAAAGGCTTAGAAAATCTCTCTCTTGTTGCAAAAAAGTAAAATCCTCACATGTTAATTATCTCTCATGAATCAAAGTACTCATTTAAGAAACCAGAAAAGGGGTGTAAGGACAGCTTGATGAAACAAGGAGGGCCTGTCAACTCTCAGAGAAACCCCCTGCAGGGAGAACGAAACTAAATTGAGAAGTGTAAATGGGGATTTCACAGCCTACAACACACACACAGAAATAGACATAGGCTATACACACACAGCTAAATACATAGCATTAGAGGTCATAAATACATACATACAGGTACAAAGCCTCATAAATATACACAAACTCACATTAAAAGCACACCGACTTGCACAGCAACAAAAAGCAAATGGACACACTTAATGCATGTGAGCAGAAGTTATGGGCGAGTGCTCAGACCCTCAGTACAGTGAAGAGCACTGATGAACTGATCTGAGTCCTCTTTTATTCCCATCTGTGTCTGCATGTCTCCCCTGAGACCCACTACATCATTTTGTATGTGCTAAAAAGATAGAGTGTCAAGGCGTTAAGAGGATGAGCTGGAGAGAGTGTTGCAGAAATAGATGGGTTGTGAAATTGAGACGGTATTACATTTGAATGTTCTCGTACTCTATTTAATAGTCGAGAGGACCAGTGAGATTCGCTGTTTTTCTTTAATTTGCATCTTATTTTTCTCTTTCGCACCCTTTCATTCACGTCCTTGCTCACTCTCACCCTCTCTGCTTTTCTTTTTCTTTTCCTGTCCAATTTTTTTTGCCACTCTCTAATGCACACGTAAAAATATGCAGGTAGAAACCTTGAAATTTAATTAAAGTTTAACAACATTTAAGAAGTCCTAACTGCCACTTTATGCAACTCATTATTTTAACACTGTCAGCATAACAACTCGCAGCGACTATTTATCAGCGCTATTTCCTTTGCCACGGTTCACCCAACATTAAATGTCATTAAGTCTGCACTTATAACACAATACCTCAGAGCTGGAAAGAACTGAAAGGGGAGAGGGAAAGCAAGAGAGAGAGAAAGAGAGAGAGAGAGAGAAAAAGAGAGAGAGAGAGAGGAGCACAAGTGGAAGCAAGGAAGACTGAGAGACGGCAAAGAAACAGGATGAACTGGACGAGATGCTGTGTGTGAAAGACATTTGTCGACAGACAGAGGACAAAAGGAGAGGTGACAAGAGCGAGGTAGAGCAAAAGTTTTCAGAGAGCTGAGGCATGCAATCAAATGTGCATCTTAGGAAGGCCAGTGCTCATTTTCTGTCTCCCTGTAGAGTCTTACTTAATGAGGTAAGCAGCCAAGTCTTAAAGTAGGAGGGGAATTAGCTATTCATCCGCACAAAAGCAAGCTGGCAGACCCTGCATTCCCTCTGTTTCAGTGTCTCTCTCACACACATACACACACATCTACCCCCAGCCAGTTGTGTATAATTCACTATTATCCTTCCTGTCTTCTGACTCAAGGCCAGTAATCTATGAATAGATGTTCGAAACAAAACAAGAGGGTGGCCTGAGGTTGCTTCCAACTTCATTCAGGGGCCGGCTCAGAGGGCTCCAAAACTGTTTACAGGGTTATACGACTTTTTTGGTTGGGGTAAGCAGTAAAGCCTACGAGTTTCTGGAAGATAAAAACCTAAAAATAGGTCATAAGATTGGACATTCAATAAATGAGCTAACATTATCAACAAAAAAGAAGAGGTGAAGAGGCTACAGTGTTGTTATTCTAAAGATGTCTATGTGTTGTGTTTCCGAGACTCTACTCGACTGAAATGAGCATGCTTACCAGCCCGTCCTGTCTTGTAATACCGCTTGTACCTCAAAAGGTGATAGTGAGTCACTCTAGCATCCAGTCTGCCCTCAGTCCAACATGAGAGGATGAAGAAGTAGAGCTGCCCCGAGGGCTGGTCAATCATGTTGAAGGTACAGGGTCTATTGTTCGTTTTGATAGTTTGTTTATTGGATTAAATCTAAAGTGGCAGAAACTAGAAAACAATTTGAAGATGAGGATGAAACAATGTTCGTTTCATCCTCTCCGTTGCCAGGAGATTACTGCATTGATAGGAGAGTGGGCAACAGCCTTCAGTGGCGACAGACCTTCAGTTAGCAGTTAGCTTGAATTTAGCCCGCAAGATCAAAAAACGTTCTGTTTCTGCCGTTACACAGATTAAACCCAGCACTCCACCAGCCCGCTGTGACTTCTGGCGTTGGGGTTTGTGCTGGCCAAATTCGAGTTGCTACACAACCGCTAACTGAAGGTCCGTCTCACAGAGCTGCCAACCGCTCTCCTCCCGGCGCAGTAGTCTCCTGGCAGCAGGGAGGAAAATACAAGTCGTTTTCTGCCACTTTGGATTTAATCCAATAAACAAACTATCAAACTGTACACGGTTCGTACAGCCTCCAGTTAGTGGCACAGTAAACACAATATAGGCCAACGCCACACGTGAAGATTATAAAATAGCAGCGTTATTTTGACTGGTAAATTTAGATTGTATGGACGCAGTAGCAGAGGTAAAATGCTGCCCCCTATTTGTTTAAGCATGTACTGTAGCCATGTGCTACACATTGCACCTTTAAAGTGAATGTAATTGTTGAGGTCTAAGTAAGATTCATTTCGTTGTTTATGTTAATTCTTAATTTAAGTTTGTGACCGCAAGACTAATTGAACACCCCTCACAGGGTTGTGAAAATGAAGTCACGTCAATGCAAAGTTAATCATTTGAGGACATATAAAACATGAAAATACTCTCAACTGTCTCTGGGCTGAATTCTGGCTGAAATGGGAGACGTTGGCAGTGGAGAACAGTCTTGTTAAGTTGTGGTTACAACACAGTTCACTGTTATCGTCTGTCTGGCACTCAAAGCTAGGGCCTTGGGAGTGAGAGCAAAGTAATTTTATGTGGAAAGTTTGAAGTGATGGTAAGGCATTGTAACCTTAGTTCTGTGAAAACAGGTGCAACCCCCTGATGGGGCTTTTTAGACCTGGCCACTCATATTCACATCTCTGGGTGCTGGGAAGTGGAAAATGAAGTCTGTGTTTGATAGGACTGACTGATGAGAGCTGAAGGAGATGGCTGCTCATGAAAAGGGGGAAACAATAAGAGAGGAGAGAAGGAGGAATCTACCTGTAGTTATTTCTGATTTCGTGCCAATTGGATAAACAAAATTTAAAAATCAAAGCGAAAATGAGATTATAATCATACAAAATAAAAGAAAATGTAATGCAAATATTCTCTTTCTGTTTTCCTTACTTGCTTTGCTGCATAATGAGAGTTGCTATTGTGCTTGCTCTCTTTTCTATCCACTTTGTTTTTTTGAAAGCATTTCGAGATGCGCTCACTGCGAGATGACTTTGTTTACTGTGAACAGCGGTCCACTCGGAAAAGACAACTTTTGCATGCATGGGAACATGAAATCTGGGTAGGAATTGTATCAGAATGATCTGTTTATTTAAAGAAACTGGGTTATTTTTCAGTAAAAAATGGAAAATAACCAAAATTATGAGCCTCACAAATGGAGGAGAGGAGAGAAGAGGAGAGGAGAGGAGAGGAGAGGAAAGGAGAGGAGAAGTGCCTGTGACGTTGTTGTAATTCAGTGCAGGTCTCTATTGATCGACTACACACGCCTGACACTCCCCGAGCTCATAAAGCCTCATGTTTACTTAGCATACACACTTCACTATATACCTGCCTGTTCAGACCAAGAACAGTACATGAAAGTGGTGTATGCATACATATGTACAATACTCCTGTGTGCATGTCTACCTGAGCTTTCACAGGCTTGGTGTGGGCGTAGAAAGTATACTTGTAAGTATTTGTGCAGTATTACTTTACCTTTCGCACATTAACCCAGTAGCCTATGATACGATCCGTGGCCTCGGGATCTCTTTGTGTCCACTGCAGGTTGTAGGAATAGTTGTTTCCTTTTAGAATTCGCACTGGGTTTGGTGTGTCGAAGTAGAACTCAGCATTGTAGGGTTGTGCTGTGGGAAAGGGGGAAGAGAGACAAAGAGCAAAATGTCAGAGATAACTGCCTCATGTTGAATATGACTATAAGACTGATGGATGGATGAATAGTAGATAGACAAATAGGTAAATTCTTTTACACAAATAGATAAAAGGCAGTCGGCCTGATGCTCGAACCATCCGTATGAACGTATTTGTTCTTAAGTGGCTTGTACGAGTGATTTGGGAGAACTTGCCGAGTTTTCTCGCATTTTGAATTTTATCTTGGGAATGAACACAATTTACGAGCGGTCCGTACCTGTCATAGGAATCATGTGCTAGTCCACTGTTATCCAAACCTAAGTTTTTCGCTAATGGATTCTATATTTCATTACTTTGAAGCAATTTTGAGTTTGAAAGTCCTATATAAATTACGCTTCATAATTATGTTGACATTATCCTGTATGACTCCGCAATTTAAATCAATGGGGTAGGAAGCGTAGCCTTATATGGTATTATTGGGGCGTTAATTATATATATTATATAATTATGCGATAATTCACAATTCTCATGAACGCTCGCTCATTTACTCACAGGTGGCATTCATCATGTTTACGCAAGTCATTTACACTCATTATCTGAAGTCTAGAGCGTTTCCTGAATCTGACGCGGCACACTCGTACGAACCCGCAGTACAAAAAAAGTAAGAGAACGTTTGGAGGGGGTAATATGTAAGCGACACACATCCCAATACACTGGACCTCTCTACGTTGTACACAATACATTCCCTCTAGATTATTTTATGTGAACCCCTAAGCTTAAAGTTCAAACTGCGCCTATGGTTGAGATAAGTACACAAAAATGCTCTTGCATGAGGCCCATTGTCTCGTGTCTGTTCACTCACCAGAGACATTAAATATGCATGTTGATGTCCCTGCACTATTGCTGACTCGGCACTCATACGAGCCGTTGTTGGTGGGTTCCAGTTTAAACTTCAGCTCCGGCGTCTCCTTCAGGTCTGGCATGGGCATGCGGATGATGTCGCCGTTACGGAACCAGCGGATGTCTGTTAGGCGCGGCGGGTTTGACCGCATGATCGTACACCTCAGGGTCATCATCTGATAGTTCCTAGAACGCGCATCCTGGAAGACTGGGTCCAGTATGGGAGGATCTGCGGAGACAACAGATCATGTAATTTGTAACTGGTTTTCAGCACATAATCCATTTTGTAATCACTGCACCTTTTTCCCATATGCTCATATACACTGACTGTGCAAAATATTTGGGACACTTACTTTGTGATTAAGCATAGTGATGAGGTGTACCCATGTAAAACCCATTACCCCTAATCGTTTTCCATTTTAAAATCTATTTCCATCATAAAGGGCGAGATGGAGATAAACTGAAGCAGAACAGCTTGAGAAGGATATTTCAGCTTTAAGATGTGGACAATGGAAAATGGACTTTAACAGTGTACATACATCACCACCATCCATGTCTAATTTTCCCTGCATTATCTATTTTGTTCTCTGCAGTGTAAATTTCCTCACAGCATCAGAAAACATTAGTTTTGACAAATAATCTGACACAGAGCAACTGTTATTGCCACAAGGGATGAGGCATTTCTACGATGCACAGTCCCATCCCTGCTGCTGCTAACCTTATCCTAACCAGCTGTAATTAACCTGTCAGAAACGATGTGTGGCTCTGCGGTTAATGACTGACTAGCTGTTGTTGCCCTGGGGTCAGCCAGGACACAAGACGGCCAAATGACTCTGCCACAAATCACCAGCCAGCTAGTTCACCCCTGGCTAATCATGTAGATAATAGACACAAGGCTAATGGGTGGTATTGCCGTACTAACAGTGATGAGATCTGGTGTTAAGGCCCCTAGAGGTGAGGCAGCATGACTAGAGCCCCTTATGAATCAAGTTTATCAGACACAGATGTGTAATTATAGTCTAATCTGTGTTATGCCTGTAATTTAGACGGACAGCGCCACGGATGAGCTACTGTACAGTCAGGAGGAGAGCAAGAAACAGAGACAGACGGAAAGATAACATAAGAAGTAGGGGAGAACACGGAAATTCAGTGACTGAGAACATAATATTAAGCATCCCGGGAGTAATGAAAGTAATAATAGAAAGACATTCAAAGAGGAGCAATATCACAGTGATCTGATGACAAAGTATTTTGATGTTCACACAACTGAATTCCTGGTTACTGAACTGCTCAGTATTGATATCTTTAAAAATAAACGTACATCCTATGAATTGATATCAATGTAATCAGTTATTTTATGTAATTCATTGGATTTTTCTCTTTTTTTTTTTATATTTTGTAATTATTTTTTCTCCTTCATGGATTTTTATTTTATTTGATCCTTATTTTATTTCTTTTGGTATGCTCTGTAACTATATACTTTCTTAAAATGCAAATAATAATAAAAATAAATAAAAATAAAAATAAACTTAAAACCAACCTATTTGTCTAGGCTTTTTATCAGTATTTTTTAAGGCCATCATTTTTTTTAAATTAGTTTTTTTATTTATTTCATCGTATTCTTGTCTTTAAATGTGTTATCGCCTTTATTTTTATTTTGTATTGTCAAATATGCATCTCAGCCTTTTTATTTCACATTAGTCTCAAATTATTTTACTGTTTGCATTTGTTTTGTCTTATCAGTTTGTCAGTCATCTTTAAATCCCTTTGAACTGCACTACATTGTATAAAAGATGCAATACAAATATAGTTTAATTGATTGATAATCATCCTTTTATTATTCTATACTCTTTTTAGGAGACAACAATAACAGTATGGCTTCCACATTTTTACATAGTTTAAGTTAATAAAAACCCAACAACTGTTACGGATAACATAGTTAACACTGCAGAGATTGAGTCTTATTTTGAAATCTAAAGCTCACCTATTCTCTCTGTGAGTAAAACTTTTACTGTTTATTTATTTTGTGCTATAGGTACAGGTACACACTGCCAAACCAAATCCTTGTTTGGAAGTTTGGTTTACCATTCTGTGCTTGCACTCCAGTCAGAGCAACGGGAGTACGCACCTGCATGCTAAAAAGACTGGAAACCACCTTAACATTTAACTTCTCAGCTTCTGTGTTGCTTCAAGTCTAGACTGCCAACATGTGGATGCAACATGCATACATACATACTTCAAAACTTTCTCAGTTATATAATCTAAATGGTCATTTACAGCTGTGTGTCCAGTCATTACTAGGTCTTCTGATCTCTTGAAATGACTATGTTGACTACAATTCCTGCAGCCACAACAGAGCCATGTGATAGAGCTGAGGAATCGGTGAGCGGTCAAAGGTCATACTGCAATCCTATGGACTAATTAGTGTGTGGTCACATACCTTGCTCCTGCTTATAGACACACATATGCATACTGATGGCTATCTGACATTGGAAACCGGCGGCAAGGGTAAAGAAAAGCAGGCAAACTGCGATGGTGATAGAAGTAGGGAGGAGGGAGGGAACAAGGAGGAGGTGTGTTGTGAGCTGGTTTGTGAGCAGTTTATAAATCAATTTCATCCCCAGTAGAATCTGGTAGACAAGTTATTACAATCCCCTTACCTGACCTAAAGTATTCATTTTTAATAATGATCTAAGTTTCTTAGCAGTAGGTTTCACTTTTCAAGTCGTGGGGCTACTTCAATTTCTAACCCAACTTTTTAAATTCTCTGTAGCATTGTTTTTGTATTTATTTGCTACTCATTTGGGACTCAAAGCAACACACTGCAATGTTTCATAGTCAGAAGGCCATAATACATGTAAACACACCATCGCTATCTGTCTTATCGAATGCAAAATGGATTACATCCGGGAATGCAACACTGACCAAGCCAAACATTTACAATACGCAAAGAGAAAATCAATTTACATGAGGCTGAGAGAGAGGGATGAGGTGAAACGGGGGAGAAAGTTGGGATGAGGGGGAGAGAGAGAGAAACAGCTCTTAAAGAAGAAGACAATGAGGAAGACAAATGAGAGGGAAAGTGTGGTGTGAAAGTGAGAGAAGTCGATGATTGAGTATGGGAGGTGGGGAGAGAGTGAGAGAATGCAGGATGCAGAAAGGGAATGACAAGACAGAGAGAGGTCGTCTCTCATGGCCAGCGGTTAGCTGATTGATGATGATGAGAATGGCAATGAGGAAGAACAGCCACCTCTCTTGGAGGGAAAGTGGGCAAGTAAAGAAGGGATACGACGCAAAAAGAGGAAGTGGGGAGAGGCAACGGTGGCAAGAATCTGCGTATCCTCTTAATTGTATCTGCCATAAAAAATGATAGCATCCCTCCCTCACATCGATCAACAGGCTAAATGCAAGGAGGCAAAACAAACCTGGTAAAATAAATAAAAGTAAAATGGGAGTGGAGCAGTGGGAGAAGAAGAGAGGAAAGATTTGTTTTTACACACTTATATCTCCTCTTTTATGGTGTTTCTCTATCTGCCAATCTGTTTCTCCCTTTTCCATCTTTATAACCTCCCAATCGCACATTTTTTTTAGCACCTCACCATCCCTAACCCCGTTTCTCTCTCTCTCTCTTTCTCTCTCTCTCTCTCTCTCTCTCTCTCCCCTGCTCATGTATCTGTCTCATCTCTCTGTATCTTTCTCTGTCCAGAGTGGGGAGGCCACCTGGTCCATTAATCAGACTTGGCCAGTGTGGACAGCAGAGCTCACAGAGTGCTGCCCTTCCGCCCCGCCTGCATTAGCGAGCCCTGTAAATCCTTCTTGAAGACGAGACGAGAGGAGACTGAATTGGGTGTGTTTTCATCAATTATGTCAGAGTGGGAAATTGGTCCTACTGGGCCAAGTGCTCTCAGACAAACACATAGTTGATTCTGCTTTCGAGCAAAGATTTTTCTTAAAATTCAAGAAAAAACCAACAGTGGCTGATTTTGTCTCTATCCACGTAAATACACAGGTCATTCTCTTGCAGTTTTGCTTGATTGGCAACACATAAATGCAGCTACAGCAGCAATGACTCTGGCCCCTTACAAATGTGAGCATATTCAAATATGTGAAGGGATATAGGCCCAGGGTCTAAAATATATTTATATTTATCCAGATAGGTTGACTTTCCTTTAGAAATTGATAAAATGCTTTTACAAATGCCCCGGCATTTCATTTTTCCTCTCGTTTTGAGTCATTAGTGGTTTTATGTGTTTTAGATGTACTGCTCTCTCTTTTTATATCCTCATGTTTCTCTAATATCCGATACATTTCATCACTTTAACTAATGGTAGCCTTTCAACTTGGCCTTGTACACAGGGCACAAGGGAGGGTGCTGAAAGGGTTGAATTTCATACTGAATTTCTGTTAACATAAATTTACAGAATTAAACCGAACACTTACCAATGCATGATACACTGTTGTGCAAGAACACAGGCTTCAGCCCATACAGTACATTAGTGACTCTTTAAACCAATGAATAATTAAGTGTATGATTAAACTCAGCTACAAATCTGGTTGTTGTTTATTTCTAAGTTATTAAAAACTAAGGGTGGACACAGGCAACAGCAGATAGATGTCCTTCAGATCCTCAAAACTAATGGAGCTTCTTGGAGGAATGCCAAAAACAACTTCAATACATGAATTTTGGTGCTCTTCATTTTTCAGAATAAGATGATGGTGCCACGGTGAAGCTCACACTCAACCAATTACCCTCCGTCAGAGTTATTTTCTGCAGGTTATTATGTTGGATTCTACCCATTGGTTACAATACGCTAGATGATAGAAGGGGAAGTGTATTGCTATGCAAATGTACGCTGTTTTTCTGGAAGCAAAAGCAATGGGATTTTGTTATAAAATACATGTTATAATCACAGATTGTAAATAAGAAGTGGACGTAGTTAACGTGACATCACCCATTGGTTTGTGGAGTGCTGTTTTGAAGCCTCAAGTTCGGCATTTTGGCTGTCGCCATCTTGGTGTTTTTTTTTACACGAGTGGAAGAAGTACAGCCGAACACCGAACAAGACATTTTTAGGTGACCGAAAAGGTTATAATTAACTTTCCTGTACTGAAAACACACTGTGAAAGGGTTCAAGTTCTAAGACTAAAACATGGACAACTCCCAGACCGGACAACGCCGTGGTAACAACCTGTCAATCACAAGGTAGCCACACCCTAAAGCATCCCCTGCTTTATTGTCTATTTGACTCTAAATGGGACCATAATTTACTAAATGAACATCATGCTGTATTGAAGAAGACTTGAAACCAGCGATTTAGACCATAAACTAATGTTTACAATGTTTACTGAGGTAATAAATCAAGTGAGAAGTAGGGTCATTTTCTCATAGACTTCTATACAATCAGACTTCATTTTGCAACCAGAGGAGTCGCTCCCTGCTGGCTGTTAGAAAGAATGCAGGTTTAAGGCACTTCAGCATTGGCTTCACTTCTCAGAACTGGAGGTTACCCAATGGTTATAATGTTATAAATAGCAATAGAGAGTTGGAAAGTGCTTAAAACCAGCAACTGGACGACATGCACATGAAGCTTTGGGTGACTTTGTATGGTTTGAGATAAATAAGGATGCTTAAAGTATGTTCATATAAGTTAATAGTTTCCAGGAAAAATCTAAATCACATTTGTCTCAATAGTCAGAAGTGCCATTGCTTGGCACCGGTGAGTGCCGGCACAATTCAAGCATTGTAGAAGTAAGTAAAAGTAGGTAACCTCATGGGAAGGGAGAAGGTATTGAAATGATGTGTAACTTTAGCAAGACAGATCCAACTCCTTCCTCAAAGCCCGTCCTCCGGGAGATTTATAATAACAGTCCCCACTGGAGTGCTCACAAAGGGGAAGGGGTAGGTTTAGAGAAAACAGCCTTTAAGCCAAAGAGGTGTGTCCTCATTTCCTTTTACTCCACCTTTTTAACACTCTTTACATTACCATACATTTCCTTATCTGTCTTTAGGGTACACAGTTTTGAGCAAAGTGTGAAGATTATGCTATTATTGAGTGTGGGGCGAAAGAAAAGTGCAGTGTTTTAATGGTATCTGATATTACCATAGCAACAAAGACAGTTTTTATGCCCTATGGGGGTCTACGAAAATAACTGTATTTAAAGACTCAACTTCTGTCACACGGAGCTTTTATACTTTCTTTGAGATGAATGCCTACCCAATATTTTCTCTCTACTGGTACTACCAATGTTATTGTTAATATCCTCTATACGTTTTACTACTTTATTTTACAATTTGCTACTGCATATCTTCTAGTTCTGAAGTTCTGTTTGGTGTATTGCAGACATTTCTAATACTATTGCTGTTTGCTGATAACCCAGGGATCATTAAAATGTCATATTATCCTGCCTTATCTTAGTAGTAGACAAGATGCAGCAATGTTTGAAAGCAATTGTAACCAAACTGCACTGCAAGAGAAGGCACGCATGCTCTTAACAAGTAACTCTGCCCTTCTGCTGCTTGATCTAAACAATGGTGTTACATGTTGTTGTAGTTCTTGGGTGAACATAATCTGATCCGCACTTACACTGTACATTGAGTTGGACCTGTGCCTCCCTGCGTTTGATGTTGAGCCCGTTATATGGAGCAGTCTGGCACCTGTACGCCCCCATCATGTCCCGGCTGACGTTCTTTAGTCTCAAGCGGCCGTCGGGCGTCTCCATCATGGTCCTCCCTGACGGCATCAGCAGGTCCTTTTCTATCCGTGACCAGAGTATAGGCGGACGTGGTTTGCCGTCTACCACCAGGCACACCAGGTCAACGTTACCTCCCTCTCGCACACTGACCACCTGACCTCCTGGCGGAACCGACAGCACTGGAGGAGAGACTGGAGGGAAAGAAAGAAGGAAAGGAATAGTAAGAAAAGTGGATGGAAACAAACATAATAAATAAAGTATTTGTAAAGTGAGACTTGATACAAACTGCTGCAATAAAGGAAACAATCATCATACAATTTCCATTACAATAGTGGCTTCACAAAAAAGCCAAAGAAAAATCTAACGTAGCTTATAAGTATCTACTAAAAGGTTATATAGATAAGAATAATACCATTTCAGAATAAACAATATACAACATAAACAAGTACATTACAATGGAAAAGAAGGCGTATATGTTATTATATAATTCTGGAAGAGGGCATGACTTAAAAATTACAGATGGTGTTAACGGAGAAACTGGATAACAGAGACAGACGGAGAATAAAACGGAAGGAAATAAAATGACATTTACAAGGCTAATTTTATTGGACAATCACAGTTTCAATGCAACATTGGAGCATTAAAAAATTACTGCTCAGTAATTAAGTGCTAACATTATGGTTAACCACACATGAGAAGGCACACACGGACACACAGAGACACAAAGTCCTAAAACAAGTTGACAGTGACTGTGTTAAGGATGTAGTCATCTGAATAATGAATTTCCAGCCTATAATCGCAAATATGCATCTGACTAACCTCTAACTAGTATATTTGCCACCAATTTACCATTTGATGAGATTTATTTATAGCCCATTGGCACATTTGGATTAGTCATTGCTTGTGGTTTGAATACAGAAATATTTATTGGCCCATCAAAGGATTTTGAGTGAACTCACGGAAAGTTGTCTGACAGAGATATAAATAGCAAAAGAAAAGAAAAACCTCACCACTGTTTTGAGAGATGTTGACATCCACACGGAGCTCCTGCACTCTGCCGCCTGGGAAGTTTGCCACGCAGCTGTAGGTAGCCAAGTCTCTGAACTTCATGTCCACAATCTCCAAGCTGCTGGTGCCGGGTGCCATGTCCGGGTCACTGCGCAGCAAGATCAGGCTATCCGAGTTGAAGACAGGTGCGCCGTTCTTGTACCAGGTATAGTTGACCTTGTCCTGTGGGGTGGCATCGACGTGGCACGACAGCTTGAGGTCCCGACCCATCTGGATGGTCTCGCTGTCCTTGTTGGAGTCTGGCGTAATCTGGAAGGTCAGGTTGCTCATCGCTGTGTGAGGTGGTGACGGGGTGAAGAAGAAGAGAGAAGAAAGGGTTAAATAGAGCGTATACAGTGTCAGGGATATTTTCCTCTCCAAACATACTAATCTCTATCATTTTTCATTTTCAGTCTGATAGACATTTTACAATGCAAACTAGCTTGTTATCTACTCATAAATTCACTCACTCATTCAATTCACGTTTAGCAGGTTCTACAAGCAGCCGCTGCTAGCTGTTGAGTAGCAATTCTTTGTATATAGTGAGGACATTACTATCAACAAATAGCACAAATTCATGCATTTGCAAAATGTGTGTAGAAGCATACAAAAAGGGTAAAAAACAAACAAACACATTTTTAACATACAAAAGCGGCTTGCTACATTCTTAACACAAAAGCGAACTGGTTATGGTTCACAGGATCCATCCTTTCCACACTTCACATTCATTGTCTATGTAAGCGGCCGTGTAATGCATTCTGGTAGCGTAGTGTTGCGCTTTGAGAGACGGACTGTCACGATGCCCGCTACTCATTTACATACAGTTGAACTCTAGGCTACTTTATGTAAATCAGGGGCGTCTGGTGTAACTCACCGCCTCTGGAAACTCCTCGAAAACATACTAATCGTTGTCGATCTCAAATGAAGACAGATTCAGCAACTGCATGACTTATTTCTTGCTTAAAATGTTCCAAATGTATGAGTAAGAAGACGTTCGTCCAATCAGGTGCCTAGTCCCTTGTGGCAGCCCATCAAGCATCCCATGCTAGAAAGCGAGGCGATCCCTCGCGACCAAAAACGCTCATTGCAGCAGCCTTGTGAGCTATCAGAAGGTCCTAACGTGGAAGATGGTGCACTTAAAATCTAGTTAGTTAAATTGATGACTTGGTGTGAATTATGTATGAGTGGTGCTTGATTGAAAATGTGTGTCCTTGTACTGTATTATTATTTTACAGTATGTGTTTATTAAGCTCTTACCCTCTACATAACCTTTTTTAGTTTGGAATTCTACTCATATTACGCATATTTATGTCATGCCAATAAAGTTTGTTAAAGCTTGTTGAATATAAATGAAATCTAAATTTGACATAAAGAGATAAAGTAAAGAAATACGTTTCAGGAATGACATCAAAAAGATGGAATTGATATTGTAGTGAGGGTGAGGGATAAGGAGAGATTAAAAAAGCAATTAAAAAGAAAAACGAAGTGGATGGAAGAGGGGAAAGTTGGCTGATACGAGCTTTAAAAGAGTAACCTCCTCTTCAGTTACAAGAAATCCAGTCTGTGGTGTGTAGAGCGCTCATCCATGTCTTCATCTTTTTGTATAATTTTGTATAATAACTTGTTTGTGTTATGTATGCACCTACCGTGGAAAAGAATTTCCTCCTTGAGGACAAATAATAAACTATCTATCTATCTATCTATCTATCTATCTATCTATCTACGGTAATACAGAACGGTAGATGAGTTTGCGACATAGCGTGTGAGGCATAAGGAGGGGGCAGCGTGACAAAAAAAACCAAAGGGGAAAAGGAAATTGAAGAAGAAAGAAAGAGAGAGAGAGAGAGAGAGGAAGAAGCAAATTGTGAAGAAGAGAGAGACAAAAGGAGCCAGATACAGAATAAAATAACAGGGGGATGAGGAGGAGGAGGAGGAGGGGTGAAACAAAATCAAGGACAAAGAGTAACTCTCACACTGTCACATTTAATTTTCAGTTTCAAAGGCTGCGTTTCCCCAACAGATTTCCATGTTGAATACAAAACAGCTCTCTGTTTCCTCACTAAGGGGAGAGACAGGCGGCAAAGGAGGAGAGGAGAGCTTGATTTAAACTCCTTTCGAGCTTGTTAACAAGATGCTCGGGTGGAGCCGCGGATACGAAGCAGTGACCATATGTTTAACATGATCCTGCAACTCTACCTGGTTAGTGTGGAGACGGTGTTGTGTGTGTGCATCCATGTGCATTCGCAAACTTTGTCGCCTGCCTGCCTGAGGACTTCTATCGTTAGTGTGTGTGTGTGTGTGTGTGTGTGTGTGTGTTTCATTCTCCGTCTTGCCACCTGTGCTGGTGTGACGATGCGTTCAGGCCCATTAAGCTAACAGGAGAAACCCATCCAGCATACGTTCTCTACAGTGTTAAATAACAGAAGAGACTGTCGCTAATTGCTTCCACTCCAGTCTAACTAATTGGAGTGAATAAAGATGATTAAAGGGACTAAAAATAGCCGGAGGGGAGGGAGAATGGAAGGCTTCTTGTTTAACGGCAGGGGAATTAGAAAAAGAGCAATCCTTAACCAGCCTATTCTGAGAAGATTCACATCAGTTCTCTCTAATGATGGATCAACCGCTCGCGTGTCAAACACCACACAGACACATACAGTACAGTACACACACACACAAATTAATAAATTTTTCACACATTACAGTCGATGAATAAAGCTAGCAAGGACGGGACAGATGGCACTTTTCATTTTCAGTCAGGAAAATAATTTCGGCTTTAAATACTTTTGAAATAGGCATGAACTAAAGTGATGAAAATGAAAAAAAAGAGTCTGTTTGATCAAAGATTTTCAAGAATACTAAGATATTTATCAGGTGTGTGTGCATTTGCATTGTCAAAAATAATACTAATAATAAAAATCTGTCTGTATACTGTCCCCTCGGCTATCAAAAGGAAAGAAAAAATAACATATGGCTTGGATTACAAAATAAATAAAGGAATCAAAAATTGCACACATTATTTCTAGTTTCAAAGCTCGTAAATGTGGAACCTACATTGTTGCTGGATGAACACAGCATAAATTATGTCAAGTTTGGATCAAGCATTGAGCACCCGAACCAGCAGCTGGGCAAAAATAATGCAAACACAGAGTGCATACAACCTCAAAACACCCCCGTTCACCAACAAATCTCCCAACCTCTGTAATCTGGGAAAAAAGACACACACAAATGTGTTACTTACTCCTGACAACGATATTGACGTTCTTGCGAGCGGGGTTGCCCACATTGTTGACAGCCGTGCAGTTGTAGAAACCAGCGTCAGCCGGCGTAACGGCTCGCAAGATCAGTGTTGGGCCTCGAACCTGGGCGCTGAGGGGAAGGGGGCTGGGGTAACGCGACCAAATCACAGTGGGGGGCGGGAAACCTGTCATCACCTCGCAGGTTAAGAGCACATCCTGCCCGGGATCCACCACCACCGTGTCGTTCACTGACAGCCGGATCATTGGGGGAGCTGAGACACAGGAGAGGAGGAGAGAAGAAAGGATTACAGTACAGGAAGAGCAAATCACTTTCTCTGTGGTTAGGTGAAAGTTGTTTTTCTTGTGATTTGCAACTGTTGTACAAGATTGGTGGGTTTACTGACACCTAGAGATGTTGTAAATAATGTTAACTGTCTATCTGCGACTGTAAGAGGCTACGTAGATTCAAATGATGGTTTTCTAGTAAGGATTGCAGGATGGTTACAGGATTTTGCATGTAAGTGATGACACTATTGCAAAGTGAGAATGGGCGTTATGTTAATGTTTGTGTGAGCGCATATAATATAATGTAATCTTACAAAGGAAACAGAATTCTCCCAATAACTCCTTGGATATGAGGCTCTGCACCTCAAAAGCAAATTTGATAAATTAAGGGTTTGACATCCTGGTCTTTAAATACCTGATATTCTATCAGCAAGTTACTGTAAATGTTTTTACTTGATATCCGACTCAATCCTTGCTTTGTTGGCCAAAGTAAAAATCTGGAAACCTGTGGTACCTGAGGACCAGGCATGCACTGGTATAAATGAATCTTGAGCAGCAATGAACTCCCAAATGCTCAGAAACACTTATGGATATTTCAAGCGAGGGGAATACAGCTGTCTTTAGAGGATCACCACTTCACTGTGGAAAACCTGACCTCCAACCAAATCAGCAAACAACAGTCGTTTATGCATTTCTTTTGACTGCAAATATGATGTAGTGTGTGTGCGCGCCTGTGAACCATTGTGCATTCATGTGAGGGTGTATGAATTTTCAGCCTTTTCTCAGTACACACATTAATCAGTAAACTAAGGGTAGGGCTGTCCCGAATACCATTTTTTGGGGCTTTGAAGCTTCGGTGAGTAATATTCGAAGGTATTCGAAGTTTTGATTTGCTTCGCGGCGCAGCAGGCTGACATGTTCTTCTGTCTGTCTCCATCTCCCCCAATTTCAGTGCCGCACTACTGTACACACACGTACCTCTACACACAACAAACCGATATCCGTCTGCGTCCTTTTCCTATGACTGACCTAAGAGGCAAAGTACAGGATGACCCAAAATGCAACTGCAGAGGGGGGAAAAAAATCCTGTTGCAAGCCAGACAGAGATCGATTGGACCCCAGCAGTTTCAAAATACAGAAAAAGGGCAGAGCAGTGGGAGCGAGGGGCACACACACACACACACACACACACACACACACACACACACACACACTACAGTGTGTACAGTAGTGTGCAGCTGACGAGGAAAGAGAGAATAAAAGACAGGACTGAAGCAGGAAAAGGGCTGAAAGGAAAAAAGGGGTATTTATCATCTAAGAGGAGGTTTGTAGAGAGGAAGGAAAGAAAAACCGCTACAGTGAAACCAGTAAATGGCATCATACAGTGTGTACTGTCTGCACAATTACCAAATAGAGAGTGGAAATAAAATGCAGAGATTAGTTCGATAGTTGTATACTTATAAGACAGTCTTCTCACATCTGTAAGACATCCACTGATATACTGTATACTGTACAGAGGCACTGTTGCAGTTTTAAGCTTTACTTTAAAATCACCACCAGGAGCAGATTGAGTTGTCAGAAAACAACAGTTCATAAATACCAGATGTGCCAGCTGATTAATCAGTTGCAACAATTACAGTCACAGGTTGTTCCTGTCTGTGCACGTACTTTTTAATGAAATACAGTGTAAAATAGTCTGTTTGATTCCACTATAGCGTTGGGTCTCACAGGCTTTCTCTAAATGTCACTGGTGCTTGTGTCAACTGATGAGCGATGTGCATGGGGAAGGTTGTCATGCTCAGCTTTCAGCACAACTGTGGCAGATGACGTGCTAGCTCTGTGGCTTATCTAAAGGTTATTAGAAAGTGTTGCATGTGGGTATAATGTATTTTACAGTGCTAAGCTGGTCATATAATGTAAAACTGTGCACTCAGAAAACAAAGCTAACTTACCTAACTTAGTCCTTGTGCTAAAAAATAACCATCAATCAGATCTATATCTAACTCAACACAAGGCTGGTAGGCTCAAGGACTTGCTTAACTTGCCAGTTTTTGTGATTTTATACACAGAATCAAATGAATATGTGTAATGTGAAAGTTTTTTAGTGACAACACAACATAAAATGATAGCTAGGTTAGTTAACCCAACTCTGCTGACGTTACTCCATGGAAGGTGTTAACGTTGGCGTCTTTTAGCTCGTTTTAGTTTTCGTCGCTTATATAGGCTTATTATAATGTTATGGTCCAACTGAATTGCCAGCAGCAGCGGTCATTTTCAGAAAACAAGCACTTATAAAAACATTAACGTTAACAGTAACGCTAGCCTGTATGTCCTTTTGTTTCTGAGTTATGCTGCCCCCTAGTGGCCAAAAATCAGATACTGCAGCAGGTTTCTGTTTGGCAAAAGAAAAAAACAACATGGGTATAATGAAAATATAAAAGGTGAATGGTGATCCAATTAAATACTTTATTATTGATGTTTTTTTTTTTTTTAAACCTTGTCTATTTGTCCGTCTGCGTTTAGCTGCTACAGAATATTGCCTCTCGCAAGGGTCGGCTGGAAATTGTGGTTTATGTAAAACCACTATATGGTTGTTTAGTTGCACACTTTGCCATGATAATTCCAGGAACATTGTGTGTGTTGTTAAAAACCTCTTTGTAAAACAAGGCTTTCAATATTGCACTGTTTTATACAGAGCATCAAACAGGGTTTCCCTACGTCCTAATGACTGTAAAACCCCTGTTTCATGTGGTTATATACTGTCTACTTCAATGTAAAACTGAGCACTTTCTAAAGCATTCAAAATGCTCCACATCAGCTAGGAGGCAATCCTATCCGCAACATCTTGTAATAGGTCTTTGCATATCTCGCCACGGGGTGTAAATGGGGTGACAGGAGGCCAACGTTGAGAGAAATGAGCTTGTGACTAAGATGTCACCTGTTTAAATCCCTCGAGTGGCTACAAAAATGTTTTTTTTGGTGGAGTAATATAGAAAGGTCTCCCCCTCCCTCATCAACTACAGTAAAAACACCCTGGGGCAAAGCAGTCAAGCCTCAGTTTCTCCACTGGAGCTGCTTCACTGGCCACGAGTTACTAATCTGTGCTGGTACTGTTGAGCTCTCTGGTGCGAATTCTGTGTCTGTGTGTGCAACTCTGCCTCGCTGTGTAAGTATTTGGACAAGTTATAGCGGCAAAAAAAAGAAGAAAAACAAGGTCATTGTATTCTGTTTAAAATGTGCTCAGTCAACCTGTCTCTTTGAATTATGTATGTATATTCTATTAAGCTGCCATGTCACACGGGATGATAGTGTTTGTTTTTCTATAGCAGCTCTGTAAGACATCGTGCAGCAGGTGATAATGATGCATTACTCTGTTAAGAACACTTTTACAGGGTTGTTTTGGAGATAAAATAAAAGCAAGCAATAAACTTGGCTACTGAACTTGTTTCACAAAATTCTCCAAATTATTCTGTATATTAATTCATTTGCTTGATATATGCTCCATGATTGGAAAATGTACCTCCTCTGGCACAAAAACTAAGGAAGACACACACAATAAAGAGCTGGCACTACAGCGGTAAACACCTACTTTATTTGCCAAAGTGAATTTATTCCAATTCGATGGATGAAGAAAGACGAAAGAGGCTTACATTCTATAATAGGTTTAGATGCTTGTAGAAAATAAACAAATCCAACCTCAGAGTCAGAACCAGGTGAGCCTACAGCAACCTGAGTAAAGAATTATCTGCAGCAAAATGTGCTATGTGGTGCCTGGGGAAATAAAAAAAGCCTTGATTGTACACATCCATTTCATCTCTTATGAGTATTAACCCTCAAAAATATCATGTCATGATTTAAGTATTTAGTTGCAGAGATGAAGCTCGCCCTTTTTACTTTTGACTTTAGAGATGGAACATTCAAACAGGGCCTAGGATACGGTATTAGTTTGGGTAAAGCTTCTTTTTTTATCATCACAGCAGTCACAAATCATGTGTGCGTGTGCGTCCTGACAGATTTTGAGTTTTGGGTCTTGTTTGAGTACCTCTGTAGTCAGCAGATAGGGAGGAAGGTGAAAGGTCAGTTGCTGATCCTTCATGAAAACAGGTGTGAGATGGTCACAGAGACATTTATCCCTCTAAATCCAACTGCCACTTTGAGTTTGATAATCCAGAAGAAGAGATGTGATTGTGCATGTGTTTGTAATGTGTATTTAAAATAGTAGGTACTAGAGCTGTCAAAATTAACGCGACTTGCGATTTTTAGGTTGTAGCGGGCTCCGTTTTAAAGCTAGAGTGAAACTACCTCTTGACCTCTGACCTCAAGATCTGTGAATGAAAATGGGTTCTAGGGGTACCCACGGGTCTCCCCTTAACAGACATGCCCACTTTATGATAATCACATGCAGTTTGGAGCAAGTCATAGTCAAGTCAGCAAACTGACACACTGACAGCTGTTGTTGTCTGTTGGGCTGCAGTTTGCCATGTTATGAGTTGAGCATATTTTTTATGCTAAATGCAGTACCTGTGAGGGTTTCTGGACACTATTTGTCATTGTTTTGTGTTGTTAATTGATTTCCAATAATAAATATATACATACATTTGCATACAGAAAGCATATTTGCCTACTCCCATGTTAATAAGAGTATTACATACTTGACAAATCTCCCTTTAAGGTACGTTTTGAATAGATCAAAACAATCTGTGATTAATTTGCGATTAACTATTTTAATCGATTGACAGCCCTTAGACATGTAGAAATTACATTTCAATGTCTTTTCAACATTTCTGTGATTTGTATTCTTATTAGGATCTATGCATTATGATCGATGCAGAACCTACCATGATCACATTATCCTATAAAGCAATGTACATCAAAACTTCTGTGGCTCATTTTTAATAAATTATCAAATTACCAATACTCAGTGAGATATTTTTTGGAGTATTAATTTATGCATGTTTTAGTAATGCATTATGTATTAAAAGTAATTTGTTATGAAGCTAATGAATAGTCCAAACATGTTTAAATTATGACCCAAAGATGCCATTGCAATGCCATTATCACTATTGAGCCATTATGCTAATGACACAATATGAATGAATGCAGCTTCCCTTGAGCAAGTAATTTAGTTATTCATGCAGTATTCATACACTTATTAAAAAGTGTTAATCTTATGTTAATCTTTTAAACAAAACGTTTGTTTACCATGAAACATATTGAGGTGTCGAACATGCATGCATTTTAAAGGTTTTGAATATTTTTATTTGAGCATTGTGACCCAGACGGGGTCTTTTAAATGACTCTAGAAGACCAGAAGGATTCAGGCTCTTATGGACCTGAGAGAGAGTTAAACCTCCGTGAGAGTGAGTCGGACCCCACAGAGTACAGGAAGCAATCCATTCCTCTAATAGACTTCATGCAGTACATCCTCTCATCTAATCTCTTTTTTAACAGATTGCAATCGCCATAATGAAAGAGGTGCACGGAGGCTCAACAAACTAGTTTACCGACGCATGTTTCTACTAATACGAGGACGCGCGCACGCTATGTGCGCACACACACACACACAGGCTTGTAAGTCTCTTACATGAGTGACAAAAATGCGCATGCAAAAGCACAGACACTAATGGGACAATCTCTTTAGCTAACCTCACTGGTGATGGCTCTCGAGCTGACAAGACATTTCACTGGTGTAACAACTGCAATCAGCACATAAATAGCACTGTCCACTTCTATTGTGTCACAACGCTAGGAATTTAAACCCCTGTAGAGCTTTCTAAGTATTCAGCAAACCTCCATGGAAACTGTTTGTCTGTTTGTTCAATACAGTTACAGTAAAATAGAGTATCAGGGCAATTGTGAATACATTAAAGCCCTGCATGTTGTCATAATTCATTATACAGGCATTTTAAGGTCCAATAATCAAAGAATATCTGTATGCTGCTCATGAATATAAAAGATGTGCAAGTCAGGTTTTTTGGACTCTATATTAGCTATAGGTGATATATGTTAAATCTGCAGTAGGCAGAATGTTTTTGGCATCATTGGGCAACAATAACCTTTCAGCATATTGTAATTCAAGTGTTCTGAGAAACCGGAGACCGGAGGACACAGAGGCACATGATTGTTTTCAGATTACCTGTCTCATGCGCTACTGTCAGGATAAGTGAGCGTTTTATAAAAATAACTTTTTTAATCATATTTGCTCCAATTCTATCCACTGCAGCTTTAATGTTAACTGTTTAAACAAATGTTACAAATTAACAAAATGAATAAACAACCAAACAAATTGAAATTCCCAAAACAGAAAAACTAGAGTTTGAGAAAGTCTGACATGAAGACGAAAAATAAGAGAGAACACTATAGGTGAAGCAAGCAAGGAGGGAGGAACTGAGGATTTGAGAATTATAGCTTCAATTTCCTGGGGATGCGTGGGTGACAGTAACGGTGGGATCAGCCAGCGCTCTTCCCAAAGTAATGGGATTTATGTGCAGCACAGCGGTTTACAACCAGGTAACAAATGCCTCTCTCCGCCACGCTCACACTTTCTCACTCCCTCTCTCGCCTCTTCCCTCTGTCAGTTTGTCACCTCTGTATCTTTAATATCGGCCTTTTTACCTTCCCTTGTCTCTATACCTGGCTCTCACTCTCTCTGCATTTCTTCTTCACTGCATTCTCTCTATGGGTCACTTCTCCCTCACTGCCATGCTGTGTTGCCTGTTTCAGATTTGCAGGATTGAATTAATCTATGAGGTAAAGGGAGATGGGTTATTGGGGGGAATAAAAGCTTAAGGGTTTAGATAGAGATGTGTGCTGACAAGTGCTGTATGTATTGTGTTGGGTGTCACCTTTACGTCAGTCAAAAATGTGGTGAGGCGGCCGACTAGCAGCCAAAAGTTTTCTGTTGATCCCTGGTGCCAACGGGAGGAAATGTTCCAGGTGTGATTCGGAAAATGGAGGATTGGTGGTTATTACCTCTATACACACAAAATACCCTGAAGCAAGGAGAGGAGAGAAACCCCAGAGTATTTTTTAAGTGCACTGCACTCCGCCCAACCCAATGCTCTGACCTTGAGGAATTAGTAATGTAAACTAATGTAGTTTATGTTCACTGGAAAATTGCTCTTAAATTTAATTGCATCATGAAATTAAATGGGGCTGTCGTGTTAACACAAAATTGTTTTAACGCCACTAATTTCTTTAACACATTAATGCAATCAATGTTCCGGAGGTTGTAGTGGGTTCAATCTTAAACCTAGAGTGAAGATACTGGCATCATATGAAACTACAAAACCTAAGGAATCCATTGGTACCAACCATGGAGGCAAAATAATGCTCTAACCTTGCGCTAAATTTTGGCGAGGAAAAACTGGCATGGCCATTTTCAAAGGGGTCCCTTGACCTTTGACCTCAAGATATGTGAATGAAAATGGGTTCTATGGGTACCCACGAGTCTCCCCTTTACAGACATGCCCACGTTATGATAATCACATGCAGTTTTGGGCAAGTCATAGTCAAGTCAGCACACTGACACACTGACAGCTGTTGTTGCCTGTTGGGCTTGAGTTTGCCATAAGAGTTTTAAATTCTTAAAAAATCTCCCTTTAAGGTACATTTTGAACACTAAAAAAATTTGTGATTAATCGCGATTAAATATTTTTATCGATTGACAGCCCTAAATAAAACACAAACAACAAAAAGAATAGAAAGAGAGAGGGAGTTGGAAAAAGACAATAGGCCAGATATTGTTGACATGTCACAGTGAAAGCACAGGTGTAATTAATCATCATTAACAACTGTGATTTTATGACAGGTCAACATGTTTACTGTGAAAAAGGCATGTGGAAATCAGAAAAGAAAGAAACAAATGTTTTTGAAAAAAATATTCTTGACTAGGAGGGAAGAAAGTGTGTGCGCGCATGTTTGTGGTTGTGTGTGTGGTATTTGCTCTTTACACTCTTAAAAACTGAGCCATCAGCACGGATGTTTACATCCATAGTGAATGCAATTATGTTTGTTTATCTGGAAACTGATGCACATTAAAGAACTTGCAAGCAATTACTGTAGCTGAAAATAAACACCACAACAAGATGAAAGAAACTACAGATCTGCGTGATTATGTATTTAGATAAACAGGTACTAAAATACAAATAGCCCAACAGGTTAATTCATGCACTAAATGCAATGTAAAGTGGTCAGTTAGAAGACCACAGTGAGATGTAGTATGTTCAGGTCAGAACAGGTTGAAATATTTTATCAGATGCCAGGACTCGGACTGCATTAGGAAATAGTTTAAGGACGCAGAATGTTGCCACTTTTAATCCCAACACTATAGTTGGTATCAAATATTTGTACAATGCAGATCATGAATAGCTGTGTTTTCATTCAATTGTCAAGCAGATTTTATGCAAACCTTTGAAATGTGGCAACAAAAGAAAAGCTAATTAGGCGCATTTAAATGAGTTAAATGTTCGCAATGTCAGAATTTATTTGGCAAAGTTGTTTCCATAACACATTTAGCGCATCAGCTATTTTTCGACAAAAACTTTTTTTTTTCGCAATTGAGTAAGTTTTAGCGAATTTTGCCGTTTCCATACTGCTTTTCTAATGTGATACCTGAAAATGCGCAAAAAAAAGATGGAAATGAAAACACAGCCAGTGTGTGTAATTCAGCACTGCTGAAAAGAGGATGCTCACTCGTATAATTAAAGCAATGTGTTTTAAAAACTGGAAAGGTCAAATGAAGAGGGCACAAAACTGAACTTCTGAGATTCTTAAAGCCCCTTCCAGTAACTTCACAAAAAAGTGGTCAAAGCAGCCTTACAAGCAATTTGATTCTGGCCGGTGGTGTGGCTGTATATCCCCACCCTGATCCCCCGACTGGACTGGATTTGAGACTAGTGGAGAAATGTCCAGGTGGAGACGTTTAGGGACTGAACAATGTAATAGTTCCTGTCTGTGGGAGGCCTTTACCTTCATCCATACAGCTCAGACACACATCTGTTGATCATATAACTATTAGGGATGTCAAAGTTAATGCGACGCTCATTTCTTTAATACAACTTGCAATTTTTAGGTTGTAGCACGCTCAGTTTTAAAGCTAGAGTGAAGATGAAATTGGAAAATCTAAGGAATCCATTGGTACCAATGTACCATGTACCATACAAGGTACCATGTCAGGAAGGAGGCTAAATAACGCTCCAAACTTATGCTAAATTTTGGCAAGAAAAAACTGGCATGGCCATTTTCAAAAGGGTTCCTTGACCTCTGACCTCAAGATATAGGAATGAAAATGAGTTTTATGAGTACCCACGAGTCTCCCCTTTACAGACATGCCCACTTTATGATAATCACATGCAGTTTTGAGCAAGTCGTAGTCAAGTCAGCACACTGACACACTGACAGCTGTTGTTGCCTTTTGGGCTTGAGTTTGCCATGTTATGATTTGAGCATATTTGTTATGCTAAATGCAGTACATGTGAGGGTTTCTGGACAATATTTGTCATTGTTTTGTGTTGTTAATTGATTTCTAATAATAAATACATACATGTGTTTGCAAAAAGCAAGCATATTTTCCCACTCCCATGTTGATAAAGAGTATTACATTCTTGACAAATCTCCCTTTAAGGTACATTTTGAACAGATAAAAAATGTGTGATTAATTTGAGATTAACTACGGACAATTATGCATTAATCACGATTAAATATTTTAATCAATAGACAGCCCTAATCACTATATATGTTTGTATGGAAATAAAAAAATCTGAAATAGAAACAAAGAGTGTATTGTAACAAGTAAACACACAGTAGCTTTAAATAAAATAAACGCTTTTAGATTATGTGTTTTTTTTCTTGTCCCTCTCATTTCTCTATTATTTTTCCTGATTCTCTTCCACATGACCACCCTCTTACGTAGATTACAGCCTCACATAAAACCGACTGCGCAGACGTCCTACCACACAGGTTTTACAGTACTAAGGGTTATTGCAGATTGCCCATCGATCCTCAACTTTTCAGGGGGGAATTCATACGCAATAGGATTTGCCACCTATTGATCTCATCATATATATTACACACTTGTACGGCTGTCATATTATTGTGTGAAGGTATATTGTGGTAGGAGTTACAGTAATCAATAAAAGACTGAATCAACTCTCCCTTCGTGCAGATTTACAGTTCGCTCAGAGGTTGTCAACAGCTTTAAATCACGGTGTGTGTGTGTGTGTGTGTGTTTGTTTCGTCCAACAGACATGCCAATAACATTATTCAGGAAAGGAAATTTTTGTATCACTGTTTAACTCTTTTTGTGATTCTGTATTTCGTTCCATTTAAGTCAACAGAACAGGATAAACAAATCTTCAGTGTTTCCAAATTATCCCCTTAATTGACACATAGAGCTGCATGATGAAGAATTTTACAAGTTCATCAAAGGCACAGCTCTTAAAAACTGTCAGAAAGTATATATACATATATATATATATGTATATATATATATAACGTTGTCTAAAAAGCCAATTTTGCGTTTCTCCTTTTTTGTGTGTGGAGCAGTTCTTTCATTGCACTGTTTCACTACAGTGATTATACAAACACGTTTATTGTCCAGACACCTGGCTGTTTTGTGATTAGGGCTGTAATGGTATGAGATTGTCACGGTACAATAACCATCTCAGAAAATATCACTGTTTCACGGTATTACACTATTCTTCTTCTTATTATTAGTAGTAGTATTAGCATTTGTATCAGTTGCAGTGACCCTTAAGGGAAAGAGAACAGAATTATAATAAACAGAATTATAAACCTGATAAAACTTTTTTTGTGTAATTATGTACTGTAAGGGATAATGTACAGCGAGCCGGTCATTGTTGCCGGTCAACGCCGTGATTGACCAATCAGAATCAAGTATTCAACAAAGCCGTGCAATAAAATATGATATATAACTGAAGCATGTTAGTTTACATGTTAGCAGCACTATAGCATGTAATTAACTACTAAATGAAAAATAACAGCAGCTGTGAGCTTTTTAAATTAATGTCCTACGATTATTAACAATTAAAATATACTGTAGGTATAGACAGCGCAGTCAGACTGCTCCTGTCTGTATCTTTAACTCACACACTCACTTAGTCACTCACTATTAGTGATTTTAATATAGTATATAGAACTCCACAGGAGTCCTCTACTAGAGCACATGTAGGGCCAGATTAATATTTGACTTTATGGTACAAATATTTAGCTTCAAATGAACTCGGTAAAATAAATGATTTCTCTCTTCTTTCTATCTGTTCTGTTGTAATATTGTCATATTAGCTACTTTGAAAATAAGCAGCCCACTATTGTATGTGCGGTGGTGGTATTCAGGGTGAAAGGGGAAAATGATTTACGTGTTGATGGCTGATGTGATGTGACGATATAAAGATCAAAAACTTTGAAATATACAGCAGTAGTTTGTGAGGCATGACATTGCAACTGATTGGTTTATTTGTGACTTTTTAATATTTATTTCTTGCTCATTTTAAACAAACAATATGTGACAAAATCCAAAGTCCCCATTCAGTTATGGTGGAAGTCAATCTAATGCAATCTCCTGTTGTGCTCCATCCCGCCACACGCCCAGGCCTTGTTCCATTACCCCCTCTACCCCTGCGCTACACCACTTTAAATAACATGACAAGCTGCGGAGCATTGGCCCCGTGTTCTTTTTACGAGAGGCAGGGGAAGAGGATTTGGCCGCTGTCAGCAGTTAGTGGAGGGCAGAAGCCCCGTACTCAAATCTCAGCCCGGGATTATGATATAAAAATCAATCAATCCCCGTGTCCCAGCGCGGTGAATCGGCGGCGATGCCGTGACCTAGTTGGATGAATCTAATCTAAGCAGTGACTGACGCCACAAGGACAAAAGGGAGCTCAGCGGGGAATAACAAAATACGCTCATTAGATAAATATTATAGAGGATAAAAAACAAAGCAGCAACTCGCTGTTTGTTTTCCTCTTTGACAATCGCTCTATCTCATATGTCCTTCTGTCTGTCTCTCTCCCACTCTTTGCCCTCTGTTTCATCTTCTCTGCTCTCTATTTGTAATTGTATTTATTTTCAGTGTTTCTCCGTCTCTCACTCTTGTTATTTCAGTTATTTTGGAGATCTGAGTTGTGATTTTCTGAGTTAACATCATTATGTTTACACTTTATTTGTCTCCTTTAGCTGGATTCATTTTAAAATCTGTATTACTTTATTCACACTTTGCCTACTTACCTCTTTATATTGGCTCTGAGAGTTGAGATTTAACATTTTTGTGTGTTTACAACATTAATACCAGCTGTTGTGGAAGAAGTACTCAGATCTTTCACTTAACTAAAAGTACAACAGTGTAAAAATACTCAAGTTAAAAGTAAAAGTCCTGCATTCAAAATCTTACTTGAGCAAAAGTACAAAAGTATTAGAATCAAAATATACTAAAAGAATCAAAAGTAAAAGTACTTATTATGCAGAATGGCCCATCTCAGAATACTATATATTATATTATTGGAATATAATTATTGATGCATTACTGTATAGAGTAAATTAATATTGCAGCTGCTCATGGTGTGGCACATCTTAAATACTTAACTGCTGGGCAGCTTAATCTACAATAATATATCATAAGTTGATTCTGATTATTAAAGCAATATAAAATATGTAAAGTAATAAATTAGTTATCAGATAAATGTAGTGCAGGAGTAGAAAAAAAGGAGTAGAATAAAGTCGCAGAAAATGGAAATACTCAGGTAAAGTTCCTCAAAAATGTACTTCAGTACAGTACTTGAGTAAATGTACTTAGTTACATTACATCACTGGATACCAGTTCTTCATTTTGGTGGGAAAATGTGAGGTTTAGGGCGAGACATGTTAATGCAGTTGGTAACTGGGGGTTTATGTTAAGAAATATGTCTAAGCAATCACTCCGCCTTCGCCTAATGTCAGCTGGGATCAGCTCCATCCCCCCACGTGACCCCGAATAGGATAAGCAGTTACAGATAATGGATGGATGGATTAATGGATGAATGGATGGATGTCTAAGCAATGGAGAAAAAAACTGTAAAAAAACAATACATTTTATTTTCCTGAAATGCAGCTTCCTCCATCCTCTACTCGGAGTCTGCTCATCCCATTAGTTACCTGAGTTCACACACAGACATACAACCAAACATGCTTCCTTCCTTCTTCCTTTCTGTTATTTCTTCTTTTATCACACACACACACACGGACAGACGCAGAAACACACACACACTAAGCAGTGTGTTTTCCGTCGCTCTGTGAGGCTGTGAGGTCCAGACAGATTGGCTGTTCTGGCAAGTCTCTGTGCCCGTATGCCAGCAGCACCAGGCAGACATTTATTGTTATGGTGGCTGTGTTTGTGTGTGTGTGTGTGTGTGTGTGTGTGTGTGTGTGTGTGTGTGTGTGTGTGTGTTGACTGAGCCATGGGGGTACAATTGATCTCAGCCACAGGAGTCCAAGAGGGGACGACAGGAAGACAGAGGGGGTGAGAGTGAAGAACACCTATCACATACAACTGGAGCATTAAGACCGGTTTGTTTTTCTTTCCTACCTGTTGATTTTCAACAACACATTGTGACTGGTTTGTAAAGTAGGACATGTGACAGCTAATGCATTGATTTGAAGGCTAATGAGCCAAACACGATGAAGGCATAGTCCTGGTCTTACACCTTTGTATACATTCAAAAGCCATTCGTGTGTTTTATATAAATCAGAGCCATGACACAGTTTGTCAGCCTTAATCTAAAGTCCACACATGTTCTTTTTCATTCCATTTTGGTTTCTCTTTCATCATAATCCACCATTTATCATCTCTGGTCCTATGTGCTGTCTGCTCTAATTGATAGCATATCTCATTCACCTTAGGCTGATTCATTAGCGTCACTTGGTTTTCTGAAGCCGTGTTCATCTGTCACATTCATTCTCAGTCTTTCATTTCCTGCTGTTCCTCGATCTTGTTTGCGACCACTCCTTTCTCCAGCTCAGTCTCTCACAGAGATGCCAGACTCCGTTTCCTCTCCTCTTAACTTTATCACAGAGTTTCTTTTTTTATCTTCCCCCACCTTCAGCTCACTGTAGAAGACTCCTGAGAACATTTATCTCTTATCTGAAAGAGGCCTTATTGCTCAATTGATAATCTCTCCTTCAGTGCAAAGTCTGTCAATAAAAAGTAAAAGCAAAAAGTCGTGGAGACTTGTGGTCATCATAAAAACGTAGCAAAACATGAAAAATTGATCTCTTTCCTCTTTAGTGTGTAACGAAACATCAATGCAGTTAAAAAGATAATGTACTTTTCTTTTCTATTTTTTTTTTGTTTTCTAACAACTGTATTAAATTAAACATTTATATATGATTTTTTTTTTATACAAGAGACCAAACCAGTGGGCAACCTCCGGGTCTGAAAAGTGAAACCAGTGCGAAAGTGTTTTAAACTTGCATTCTTTCTAACAGCCAGCAGGGGGCGACTCCTCTGGTTGCAAAAAGAAGTCTGATTGTATAGAAGTCTATGAGGAAATGACCCTACTTCTCACTTGATTTATTACCTCAGTTAACATTGTAAACATGAGTTTATGGTCTCAATCGCTAGTTTCAAGTCTTCTTCAATACAGCATGATGTTCATTTAGTAAATTATGGTCCCATTTAGAGTCAGATAGACCATAAAGCAGGGGATGCTTTAGTCACGGTGAATATGTCCACTTCTTATAAACAGTCTATGGACCAAACTTAAAATTACATCTATAAAGAACACTGTGATGTTAAATGTATGGACCAACCTCTTTGCTGTTTCTGGTTTATTTCAACCTTTGAATATCCATGTAATTGCACTTTTCTGCATTACTTTCAGAGCTTCTATCATTCCCAGCATGAGAACTGAACAACACAGGACATCAACTGTCCTTTAAGCAGATGTGGTTTAGTGCAGGCAATTTGATGTTAAAGGAATAATTCGACATTTCAAGAGACCGGCTTATTTTCTTTCTTGCCGACAGCTATCATGCAATCATAATATGTAACTTTATAATCAATAAAGTCAGTTACTGAGCTTTAGAGGTGCGAGCATAGCCAGGCTGTTTCCAGTCCCTTTACCAAGCAAAACTAACAGGCTGCTGGCTATAGCTTCATATTTAACCGAGAGATGTGAGATATCGATCTTCTCATCTAACTCTGGGCAAGACAGTAAATATGTGTATAGTCCTCCAAAATGTCACGCTATTGCTTTTAGGGAGTATTTATCTTTCATTTTCACCACCAGTCTGGAGATTTAAAGAAGCTATGTTTTGGTGAAAAGGCTGCTTTTCTAACCTAAAGCCTTCTTTCAGTTAAAGCAAGCATCACAACTTTGCTGTATCCACATTTTCAGTGCATATCTACTCAGGCCTTCTGACCGTGAGAAATACTGGATTAAGATAAGAGGCCCTGAACAGTCCTCCTATCTACAAATGGCTCTTGAGCATGTAGGACGCAGGTTTCAGAAAATCTGACAACAAGGACCTTTCAAATGAGTACACTCACGCTACTAAAAAGAATTAAATATAACTGATGATGGGTTTGAAAAACATTATAAAGCACTTAATTGTCTTGCACGATTTGCCAACATAAATCAGACTGACTGGCATTTAGAAAAAGACGCAAGAAAAATAGAAAATAAACACAATAGAAAAAGCAGGGGGTTTTCCCTTTTGGTATATCAGTCTGACCGGAACAATCGTGACAGGGTTGTCAACGGCAACAATGTTGTCGTAAGTAACAGAGTTGCCGGGCGGTGGCGTGGAGATGGACAGGGCGGTGTAGAGTGAATCGGAGATAACAGGGAGTGTGACAACTGAATTACAGCTGACGGCCCTGAGATGAGCTCTCAGCCACAGAAAAACAAGACAGATGACGCACTGGGAGGCAGGTGAGGAGAAAGAGAGACTGAGGGCAGATCTGAGGGGGAAGTCAAAGGGTAGAGGTAAAACTCAGGGAAGGAGAGAGAGAGAGATTAAAGGAAGTGAGAGGATGAAAGCAGAATACAGCACAAGTAAAGATGGGAGACATTTTTAACAATGAACGAAAGAGACAGACAGCAAGAGATTCCTGAGCCAGGAGACAACGAGCGTGCAGAGAAAAAGTCGGATGAGATGGGCGAATCAAAGAAAGAGAGAGCAAAAGTCGAGGCAAGAAATTGATAGCGGAGGAGAAAGTCTTGGCTTTGTGAAGGCGTGTAGTACATGTCTACTCTGAGCACAAGCATTTGTTTGTCTTCAGCGTGTTTTCAAAGAAACAATCAAACAACTTACATGTGGCATTCGTGAGCCTGAAGGTGACCGCCTTGTCTTCGATGTTACACACATTGCGGACAGACACCTGGCACGTATAATCGGCAAAGTCCTTGGGTCTGAGATTTTTCAGCTTCAGCACCTTGGTCTCACCCTAGATGGGATGAAGCACAAACACAACAATATCATGCTAAAATTAGGGCTGTCAATCGATTAAAATATTTAATCACGATTAATCGCAAATGAATCACGTTTTTTTATTTGTTCAAAATGTACCTTAAAGGGAGATTTGTCAAGTATTTAATACTCTTATCAACATGGGAGTGGGGAAATATGCTGCATTATGCAAATGTATGTATATATTTATTATTGGAAATCAATTAACAACACAAAACAATGACAGATATTGTCCAGAAACCCTCACAGGTACAACAGCTGTCAGTGTGTCAGTGTGCTGACTTGACTATGACTTGCCCCAAACTGCATGTGATAATCATAAAGTGTGCATGTCTGTAAAGGGGAGACTCGTGGGTACCCATAGAACCCATTTTCATTCACATATGTTGAGGTCAGAGGTCACGAGACCCCTTTGAAAATAGCCATGCAGGTTTTCCTCACCAAAATTTTGCGCAAGTTTGTAATGTTATATAGCCTCCTTTGCGACAAGCTAGTATGACATGGTTGGTACCAATGGATTCCTTAGGTTTTCTAGTTTCATATGATGCCAGTATCTTCACTTAAAACTGAGCCTGGTACAACTTTCAGAGGATCGATTGTGTTAATGCGTTAAAGAAATTAGTGGCGTTAAAACAAATTGTGTTAACGCGTTAACTTTGACAACAAAAATAACTGACGCATATAAAAATATAAATCTAAAGATAAATCTTAATATGACCACATTTCCATTACATAACACAACATTAGATGAATGAGAAAGCTCATTCTTTTCTAAACTGGGTTGTAATCTTGTGTAAAAGTCACTTCAATTTTTGATGAGCCGCACTGTGATAAACAGGGTCAGCGACACACTTAGATAAGCACACGCATACACACACAGACACACGCACACACACAAGCACATATTGTATGTCTGACATGCCCTGATTATCAACTGAAGCATCTCAAATCTACATATAGAGTAATATGAATGATGAATTTCGAATGGCTTTCACATGAGACCATTAGGAAAATGAAAGCGATCTGATTGTCAGGGCAAAAATAAAAAGCTAAATCCATCCACCCTCTCCCTGATGTCTCTCGCTACTCCAGCAGCTTCCTCTGGGCCTCTCGTGTAGACAAACGCACTCTCCTGGACACACAGAAGCAGCCACATACTTCTTTCAACATCTCTGATGATCTTTCAGATGAAGACTTTGTGTGTGATGCTGTATAACTGTCTGTCTGCTGCAGTGGGTGATGAGCCAACAGTGTCTTCTAGGCAGCCCCGGGAAGAACTCTGCTGGCTGGCTAATTGAACTCGAGGGGCGCTGCTTTGTGGCTGACTGATGCTTTGATAAGTGGAGAAAAAGGGAGCAGTTGTGCTAACGATTGATAAAGATTCATGCTTTTTGTATTTTTCAAACAGTATGTTTCACTTTTAACGTTACAAGAGGAAAGGTTTATAGGATGAGGACTATGATGTGTTTGGCGAACATGACATAACATCAAATAGCGAGTTTGGCTGGGGTTGATAGACTTCCTCAAACAAAGAGCAGAGCTGCTAATGTAAACCTAACTCTGATATAGCATCCAGAGCCAGCTTCACCACACAGCGGTGAAACACTACACAGACTGTGGATGTCTTATACTTAACAAGGCTTTTTCTAAAGTAACCTGGGCTCAAGCAGGGGTCACAACCACAGTGCTTTAACAGTGTTAATGTCAATCCTTAAGGGGATTGTTTGAGGGTTTTGAAGTGGGGTTGTTTGAAGTACTTATCCATAGTCAGTGTATTACCTACAGTAGATACAGCTACAGCTTGGAGAAGCAGACAGGAGTTACCGCACTGAACCAAAGCAATGTGTTGCTGTGGTTGGAGGCGGCAGCAAAGCTTATTTAAGCCATCTAAAAGAAAGGCTCACCTAAATAAATCAATATCCGTTTAAGTGTGCGCTATATTTAGAATATTTTCACTGGTTTACCTTGCCGTGAGACAGCTATACAGTCTATGTCTCCAACGGGAAACTGAGGCCGTTATCTATGCTCTCGCCAAAGCAACCAGACTCCATTGAAAAAAAACAATAATTTTACCTCGTAGAACACAGGAGTTGCTGGTCGACTGCTGCTTCGATCAGTTAGTTTGTTTGTGGTATTGTGTGACTTTTAGACTAGTTAGTTTGGATTCACCAAAGTCACAAAATAGCACAAATAGGCTGACCGATCATGGCAGTGCTAGACCAGCAACCACCATGTTCTTCGAGGTAAAATGACAGTTTTTTCCAATGGAATCTGGTGGCTTTAGCGAGAGCAAAGACGGCTACAAGGGCTTCAGTTACCAGTCGGACAGGGCTGTCCGACGGCAAGATAAACCAGCGGAAATATTTTAAATATAGCGTATACTTAAACGGATATTGATTTATTTAGGTGAGCCTTTCTTTTAGGTGGTTAAAATACATTTTGCTGTCGGCCCCGTCCACAGCAGTACATTGCTTTGCTTCCGTGCGGTAACTCCTGTCTGTTCCTACAAACTGGAGGCGTGCCGACCGCCATCTACTGTAAGTAATACACTGACTATGGATAATAACCTCATACAACCCCACATCAAAACACCTGAACTATCCATTTAATGTTAGACAGCAATAGTTGGAAAAAAACTAAATAAAAGGAAGAGAGAGATTTAGAGAGAATAGATTGAGGATTTTGTGAGGCACTTCTTAAAGAGGAGAGCAAAAAGCGTGCGTCTACGCCGTGCATGTGTTCATGTGTACCTGAGTGTAAAGCGGTTCGTAGATGTCCACTCCGTTGTCCTTGCTCTGTTCGATGAGCATGCTCCCACGTTTCCAGATGAATCGTGCGGGAGGGTTGGAGTTGACGGTGCAGCGCAGGAACACCGTCTTCTCCTGGTAGTAACTGCCACGCACATCGCTGATGGTCTGGTGCACCGTCAGAACAGGTGTGTCAAGGTCTGCGAAACACAGCAAAGGAACAAAGAATAAAAAAATAAAAATGTAGAGTCATGTATTGCTGCAGGGGGAGAGTATTGGTTATTACACCCCAGAAGCTTGTTCATTAAGGCCTTATTGTGCCACACAGAAATAAAGAGTGAGGAAACCACAGGGTACAGTTTCATAAAAGCCCAAACTCTGCATAGTTAAAATAACCTTCAGTTTGTGTGATGTCGTCGCATTTTCAGTGCAAAAGATTGGCAATATTATGTGTGGCAGGGATGGGATTTGGTAACTGGGACACAACTGTAAATAAGGGCAAACAAGTGCTGTTTGTTGGCTGAATTGCCCACCCACGCTGACCAAAAGCGTCCAAACAGCTGCCTATTGATCATGGCTTCTAACGAGCACAAAATGTCCAAACAATCTGTGTGTTTTGCCATTTCCCTCTCTGGCTGTGACTCTCTCACACACATTTATTTTTTTATATATTTATTCTGCCATTTTTATCTCTTTCCCCCCACTTGCTTCGTTTCCCTGCGCGTTTCCTTCATGGGAGTGTCATCTCCCTTTTCCGCCAGTGGATAGGATTTCAGCTGCTGTCACGAGCGTAGAGGCTGCTCTCCCCTGGTTTCTGCCATCTCTCCAAAAACTCACTGCCACTTTCACTCTTCATCACCATCCCTCTCTCTCTATCCCCTCCTCCTCGCTCCTTGCCTCTATCTCTTACAAGGCAGAGTTGTGTGTGTGTGTGTGTGTGTGTGTGTGTGTAATCCCGATTCTTTGCAGCCCAATTGGAATGTTGCGGACTTCAAACATCATGGAAACAAGTTCTGCCAACAGCAGCCTTTCCCCCCGTTTTCCTGCCTTTCTATTTTACCTCTCTCCTTCCCTTTTTTCTCTTCTCTGCCCCTATCCCTTGCTTCCTTTCTCCTGTGTCAAACCTGCTGCACCCTATCAAGAAGGCACGGTGCACGCTTTAGAAAAGGGGTGAGCTTGGAGTGCAGTTACTATGTTCCTTACCTCAGGGGTCCCATGTGATGGAGGAAGGTATTTGTATTTAATATATCTTTGAGACATTTGAGAGAAACAAAGTGTGGATAAGCATGCTTGATTTTTGAGTGCCGTTGAAAAGGGCACAGCTGTCACACAAGGGGCTGTGTAACACACACACATGCACATACAATGCACACACACTCGCATCTGGACCTCCATTTAAGTGTGTGTGCGCAGCCTCGGCACAGCATCAGAGCACTTTTGTAGTTTGAAGGTTAACGCTTCGGGAAAAGACTGGTACATAAACACACAGAGGCAACTTGAACTCGTTCAGGTGATTTTTGTGACTCAAAAAAGAAAAACAGGCATTGCATGAGATTGCAACTTTGACTTTGAGTCAGAAGGGCGTGGACAGATTTACCAATCCGTAGGATGTGATATAAAACTATCTTGCATGCCTTGAAGCGAGGTGCAGAAACCTTGGCTGAATGTGACGGGAAAGAAGGGCGAGTAAGAATGGGTACGACACTGAAGCCATCATGTGAACACTTGTGACTACAGATGTTTCATCAAATCATCTTCACAATAGTTTAACAACAAAAAAATCAAACCTGCAAAATTTGCTGAAGGGCTTTAACGTCACATTTCTATGTATTCTATGCATTTGAGTATTCTGACTGTTTGTTGTTATACCTGTGATAAAAACTAAGCAATATATAATGAATCTGTAACAGCAAAACAGATTAGACTTTGCATAACAACTTTGAAATCCACAAAATTAAACCAGCGTCTTTATTCGGTGCTACTGCATGTTTATTAAAGGTGCTAAATACGGGATTGGAGCATTTCTACTGCCTCTCAACAGCTCTCAACATGGCGACAGTGAGCCGGCGGCTGGTAATGTCTAGAAGGTAACCCGTAAACTGCAAAATCTGCTACATTAGCTTTTACTGTAGAATTTCATTATAATGTTGTTCAGATATTAATTGTGGTTAAAAGTTTACATCACCACCTTTTTTTTAAAATATTGTTAAATAGAACAAAACACATGAAATAGTCATTATATAAATATATAAAATGTGAGCTGCATAGACTGTGTCTGACCTGGCTAAGCTGCTTACTGTAATGCAGTGAGGTCTTTTTGTGTCTGTTATTTGAGATTTTCGCAGTGATTCAGTGCTGCGCTCTGTGAAGTGCTCACCTGTTTCCATTCCTTTCATCTCCCCGTGGACACCCTCATTTATAAAACGACAACCCACAGATTGGGACAAAAGGCCCAGCAGGGAGCTCAACACCGAGCTACCACCAAGCCTCTCTAAAAGCCTCTGCCGGCTACAGGCCATCAATCCTGGGCAGCTATCAAAGATATCTGCCTCTTGCTTCTGCCACGTGTGCATGTGTGTGCGAAAGAGATCTGGCAAAAGAGCAAGCACCTTTTCATACTAATTTGTGAATATGTGCATGCATACGTGTGTGCGTGTGTGTGTGTGTGTGTGTGTGTGTGTGTGTGTGTGTGTGTGTGTATTTGTCCAAGACTGGCACAGGATTCCTGTATGATTTTCACAGATCATTTGCAGCGCAGGGGGAATCCTATCTGACTAATGCCCTGGTAGTGTGTGTGTGTGTGTGTGTGTGTGTGTGTGTGTCAGAGGGTGAGTGAGACTATCTGCTGTCATTCTGTCTGTTTCGTGACACTCTGAATGTGGAGATTGTGGAGAAAGTGGAAAGTGACAGATTGACACAGAAGACAGAAGCAGATACAGACAAGTGGATTCCCGAGCACATCACATAACTTTAAATGGACAAACACTGTAGAGCAGCGATCTCCAACAAGTAGCCCGCAAGCTACTCGTTTCTGAGTGGCTCGCTAAAGGTTCAAAGAAAATGTAGATAACACAAAGTAACTTTGAAACCTGTTTAAATTTCTGCCCAATCAACTTCACAGACATCTGCCCCCTTCTGTCACAAAATGATTATTTGCTATCAGCTCTCAATTAAATGCGTTACGCTGTTTCCAAGTTTGGTTACATCAATGACACCGTAACATTAAGCGATGTTAGCAGACTAGAAAGCGCACGCCAGATTTGACAATCACCACAGAAAATAGCCAGACCAATAAAAGGCAAAAAATATACTATTTTCTTAAGGAATGGGTAACACAGTTTCTTTAAAATGAAGGTGAATGACAAATGTGTCTGTCTCATTTGCGGTGCGGGTACATCAGTCGGAAAAAGATGTAACGTTAGCTTTGTAAACTGCTAGTTTACAAAGGGAGAGGGTAAAGGAGCTGAAACCAACACTTAAAAGACAAGACAGGCGGGATTGTAATAGAGGCGATGACTGCGGTGGCTGAAACGAAATTAACAGAAATTATGTCTGCTATTGGCGATGTACAACCTGGTGCTATGAGTAGCTGTCGGCCATTTTCATTTTGTCAAATTAGCTCTCAGAGTGAAAAAGGTTGTAGACCTCTGTTGTAGAGTCACTCAGAGGTCCACATTGTCTGCTTATATGCAGCATAAATGGCGTATTAAAAGCAAACATCGGAAAACATAATTCACTGCAATAAGGTATATTTGTGCAGTACAAAAACTAAACAAATATTAAACAAACATCCCATTGGAACACTGCTGCCCTTATATTTAAAGATTCATGGTCATGGATAAAACGATGACAATACTTCTACAGTTGTGTTGTTAAAGCTTTTGCAATCCAAGCTCCCAGGGTGAGTCTAACTTTGTTTGGGCCCTTAAGTAAATAGAGACACAAGATGAAACTGCAAGTGTACAGAAACACAATATGAAACTTTAATGAAGCTTCTGATTTCCCCAACGTCTCGCCTTTGCACACAGCTTAGATCAATTGCACTGCGCTGCTTTTGTTAGCCACAGCTTTTAATGTACTGTACATCTTACGCTTCCAAATGTCAGGCTGCACTGAGGGTCTGGCATTGTTTCACGCACAGACAACCACACAGTGGTGCTGACACAGAGACATTTTGGTTCTCCCATACAGTGTGGCCTTTATATTGTACATGTGACGAAAGCACAAAATCAAATATATTTTATGAAGTGAATATTACTATTGTAATAAAAAGTGACACCAGCTCTCTCTAGCCCAATCCAATCATTTCTGATTGATGTCTGTCCTCCAAAGACAAGCCTTTACATATTTGCTATGTTTCAAAATCTGTCGATTTTGGGTATTAAAGGGGAAAACTTGTCTTTTAAAGGAACAGGGGGATCTGCAGAAATGGAATATAATATTCGTAACTTTATTTTTATTAGTGTATAATCACCTGAAACTAAGAATCGTTTGTGTTTTTGTTAGCTTAGAATGAGCCCTTCATATCTACATAGGGAGCGGGTCCTCTTTACAGAGTCCGCCATGTTGCTCTGTCATGTTTCTACAGTAGCCCAGAACGGACAAACCAAACACTGGCTGTAGAGAGAGACTTTCACATTTTAACACTGACGTAATGGCAAACACCTCAGTTAAAATCACACTTCATGAATAATTTTTATTTAGCTTCATTAAAATGTTTTTGATAAAGAAAATAAGAAAAAAGGCATATCTCTAGCCCGCTGTCTTATCTGGTTGACACAAATTAATTCAAGAGGGGCCATTCAGCACTGTGTTTCATAAAGTCTGCCTCTTAATGAAACCCCTTTATCATTAGAGACAAACACTGTTATGTATTTTACTTCCATTTGCTCAGAATATTCTCAGGTCCCAGTTCATCTCAATTATATAAGTGATGCAGGAAATCCTCTCATACGGCAGCATGTGCTTCAAAATTACCAACTTGTTCGAGGTATTCCCTGAAGGGTTTAGCCAGAGTGCAATTTTGGTCAGGTATTCCAATTATGTTTGCTCTTGAAAATTATGTTTGTTGTTTTGATACAAATTTCAGGGCACACTAACTAGCAGAAAGAAGTACTCTTGTACAGACTTTGTTTGCTTGTTATCTGAAGAATCAGAATTGTGATCAGAATTACAAACTCTGCACATCTGGTGACGCTGCTAGCAAATGCAATGAACCCAGCAGAGAGAAAACATGGCAACAACAACACAAAAAACAGCATTTTTTCTGTGTTGACCATCAGACCTTTTTATGAGTTTATCTGATGTATTTTAAAATGGGTTCATAACTCTGTTCAAAACCTGTTAACCCTGAAAAGTAGATTCATTTCTTGAGTGACAACGTGGAAAAAATAAAAAAAGGCATGATTTAAAGGGATAGTTTTGGTGTTTTGAAGTGGGGATATATGAGATATTTATCCATAGTCGGTGTATTACCTACAGAAGATAACGGTTAGCGTGCTGCAGTTTGGAGAAACAGACAGGAGTTACCGAAACGGGAGCAAAGCAATGTACTGCTGTGGACGGGGGCAGCAGCAAAACATATTTTAGCCACCTAAAAAAATCAATATCAGTTAAAGAGTACGCTATATTTAGAATATTTTCACTGCTTTATCTTGCCGTCAGACAGCCCTTTCTGACAGGGAACTGAACTGAAAGTGAATCTTATCTATGCTCTTTCCAAAGCCAGAAGACTCCGTCCAGTTCCCCGTCGGAGAATATTCTAAATATAGTGTACACTTAAACTGATATTGATCTTTTTAAGTGAGCCTTTCTTTTAGGTGTCTAGTACCTCAAACAACCCCACTTAACACCCAAACTATCCCTATAATTTCACATGTACATTATCTTCTATAGACTCCCGGTAATATGTCTGCATGCCATCAGCTCACACCGCAAAAATCGCCCTGAAATAACCGGAGTAACCATGGCGATGGTGGAAACAGAGATTTACTCAGAGGCAATCCATCTGGGCGGTCAGGGTTGACCGAGTGTGTTTTTGTAACAAGTTGACCTCTGCTGGGTGCTTTCCCCTGCAGAAGGACGCCCTGGACTCCAAATCCTCTTTGATTTCCAATAACATGTCCTGTACTCTAATAGCTCTGTAGGAGTAGACGGCCATTAGGGGACCAAAGAGAAGATGACAGGTTCAATTGAGTGTGAGCGTGCAATGGAGGAGAATAAGGTCTGGTGTGGCGTGTGTGGGTGTGGATGGTTGGCTGATTGTTTCATTGTGTGAGTAAGGATAGCTATGTTTAGTATATTCTGATGCCAAACAGGTATCATGTTTACCATGCCCATTGTCTTTATTTAGCATGTTAGCATGCTAACATTTGCCAATTAGCACCCAATACAAAGTACAGCTGAGGCTGATGGGAATGTCATATAGAAATAGAACAGGAGTAGAAGGGTCATTAAACTGAGAGTGAGAGAGAAAGAGAGTAGACGCAGCTCCCGGACACTGATGGCTGGCTGGCTAGTTAGGTAGCTTGCCCTTCTCCAGGACAGCAAAGGGACCGTTACACCCAGCTGGCACCAGCCCACTGCTCGACTCATTTTCTGTAACCAATGCAGCATTAAAGCATGGCGGAGTTAGCCAAAGAGCTAATTAGCCAGCTGTCTGCTAGTTAGCTAGCTAATATGCTAATTCCACCATGCTTTAATGCTAAACTGGTTACAAAAAATGAGCTGAACAAAGTTATCAGTCATCTGGCGATGGCAATGTGCTTTCATACCAATGGGGCACCTCCTGGTTTGAGAAGTGAAGCCAATGCTGAAGTGCCTTAAACCTGCATTCTTTCTAACAGCCAGCAGGGGGCGACTCCTCTGGTTGCACACAGAAGTCTGATTGTATACAAGTCTATGAGAAAATTACCCTACTTCTCACTTGATTTATTACCTCAGTAAACATTGTAAACATGAGTTTATGGTCTCAATCGCTAGTTTCAAGTCTTCTTCAATACAGCATGATGTTCATTTAGAAAATCATGGTCCTATTTAGATTGAAATAGACCATAAAGCGGGGTATGGCTTTAGGGCGTGGCTACCTTGTGAGTGACAGGTCATTACCACAGCGTTGTCCGGTCTGGGAGTTGTATGAGTTTTCGTCTTACAACTTTAACCCTTTCACAGTGTGTTTTCAATTCATGAGAGTTAATTGTAACATTTTTTGTCACCTAAAAATGTCTTATTCAGCATTCGGTTGCACTTAGCTCCTCCCTCTCGTGTCACATCTGGTTGCAAAATAACAACATGGTGACCGCCAAATACCAAGATGGTGACGGCCAAAATGCCAAACTCGAGGCTTCAAAAGGGCAGTCCACTAACCAATGGGCGACGTCCACTTCTTATAGTCTATGTTTCCCACGCTGTGACAAGAGTGTGTTGATGAAGCATTACGTAGTTAAATTGTAATCATGTACTCTGGCTCTCTGTGCTTCGTAATGTTACTACATCACTGCTCATTTTTATTCGGCGCAAAACCTCACCTAAGTGAGTTTACGACTTGCTGCAAGTTGGTTTAGTCCATACGGAAGTATGCCCGCTACAATGGTCGCTATGGCAACGGGACACATAAAAATGGCCACCGCTCTGACCAGGTTCTGGTCCTGCCAAGTTGATTTGAATGGGAAAATCCTTTCTACTCCTAATCTAATTCTATGGAATGTCATTAGCAAAATATTGGACACACAGTGGTGGACCGACCCGTCGAAAATGAGCAAATCTATTTCTGAGCAAATTGAATTGGATGTGATTGGATTCCAGTAAATCAAAATTCAATTCGAATCAAACAGATTCATCATCCATTGTCAGTGATTAACTTATATATAATAACATGTCAAAATCCATCCAAAGCTTCTTCACTGCTACAGTATATAACATGCAGACTTTTATCATCTTTGATGATATACAGAGATGTAAGTATGCAGCCACAATATTCTTACTGTATCGTCAGCGTGTTTGATCAGTGATGCTCAAAAACACATGCTTACTGATGTTCAATAAATTCATAGAAATCATTAAAGATAAATCCAGCTTTTGTGACAAAGACAACAAAGGCAGTGTTTCCTGATGGATGATGAATTATGTGATGGACGTCTGGAAATAATAAAAAATATATTGAGTTCCTCAAGTAGAAAAACAGCTAAAAATCAGTTTCTACAGACAACAAGTCCGAACATATTTCAGTCTGCAGTAATAAGCGATCATCACACCAACCAACTCCGTCTGACTCTTTTTTTCTGTCTTACACTCTCGCTCTCTCTCACACACACACACACACACACATACATGCACACACACACACACACACATTGAAAACACAGTCTTATAGGCTATCCACCACACAAACACACATACGTGCGCACAGCCACACGCACAGAGAGAACAGCATGTGCATACAGAGAGGCACAAACAGAAGCAGACTTGCCGTTTGATCCAGCTTCGCGTCTCGTCAATTATTCAGCATTCTGCTCATAGACATCGCCTTAAAGAGGACATAAAACATGCACGAGGCCCACATTTGGAAATAACGAGAACATTGCCTGTATTTAACATGCAATGTTGAGAAGTAAAGATTGATTTAGGCAGAGTTTTTCTGCTCAGTTTTTTTTAAGTATAACGGCAAAAATCACTGGTCTTTTGCATTTCTAACCCGCTAATCATGGGTCTGTTTCTCTCTTTCTTCATTGATGTTAGACATTAGCCACAAACAAATGATGGAAGAGAGGAGGGGAGATGGAACGGAGATGAGACTTTTTCAGCATTATTATTATCTTTGTATACAATCAGAGGAATTGGATCTACAATACATTATTGGTGTAATGAACAACAGCAATGTGATTTGTCAAAATACACACTGGGCCCTTTACATAAAAAAAAAAAAAATAGTGGGTAACCTCCGAGTGAAGCCAATGCTGAAGTGCCTTAAACCTGCATTTTTTCTAATAGCCAGCAGGGGGAGACTCTGATTGTATAGAAGTCTATGAGAAAATTACCCTACTTCTCACTTGATTTATTACCTCAGTAAACATTGTAAACATGAGCTTATGGTCTTAGTTGCTAGTTTGAAGTCTTCTTCAATACAACATGATGTTCATTTAGTAAATTATGGTCCCATTTAGAGTCAAATAGACCATAAAGCAGGGTATGCTTTAGGGCGTGGCTACCTTGTGATTGACAGGTCGCTGCCACGGTGTTGTCCAGTCTAGGGAGTTGTCCGTTTTTTCGTCTTACAACTTTAAACCTTTCACAGTGGGTTTTTAGCTCATGAAAGTTAATTATAACATTTTTGGTGACCTTAAAATGTTTTATTCAGCGTTCGGTTGTACTTCGGCAAATTGCCAAAACTCGAAATTAAACTCAAATGCCAAACTCGAAGCTTCAAAATAGCTGTCCACAAACCAATGGGTGACGTCACTGTGACTACGCCCACTTCTTATACACAGTCTTTGGAAAAAATAAGCTCTTTTATAGCAACAAAAAAATAGATAGAGTATTAAATAAGAGCAGAGCGATGAGAGAAGAAGATGGGGAAAACGTGAATGGACACAGAAACATAGAGAAGAATGTAAAAAAGCAAGAGGTGGAAGCAAAGGCCATAAAAATATGGTAAAAAATTAAATACAATGGCTCAATAAATGGATATTAGCCAGAATATCAGAGTGAATGCAGCACCGAAAATAATAATGACCGAACCAAAAGGTGAAAAACTTCTGTAGGTTTGTGTAAATACGTTTGTTTTATACATGCAGACACAGAGAGCACATCTATGTTGAGAAGCCTAAAGCAATCTGGCTGTGTTTGGCACGGAGCCCATTGTCTATTTTAGTCAGTTCTGAAAGAAATCTCATCAGTTGCTTCATTGTAGAGCTGTAAAACTTCCTCGAGCACATGGCTCTCCATTTTTGTCTGCAATCATCCTTTAACTTTCCTGACAATTACAAAGAATATGAAGAGCACTGCAGTCCACCTATGAATACACAGTAGCATCTTGTGCTACACCCTGTGTTGTTAGGTTTAACAGCGAGGCACAGGAGCCTGTGTTAAGAGGAATTACACAATGAATCTTCCCCCAAACTAACACTCGTGAATTTGCTGAAAATGGTGCATTTCCGTCGAGCCAGCGCCTTATGTACGAGCCTTAATTATGCTTCTGTCAGCAAAGAGCCTGGGAAATGGTATTAAACATTCATGATGGTGTGACTCTATTATTTTAGGCCATAAAAAGACTAATTTGGGCACGGTTATTTACCCTGAGTGTGACAGTGGAGCTGCACAGCGGCGGTGACAGCAAAGAGGGTGTTAAGGGACAAAGAGGCATAGTTCACTCGCTCAGCCTCCGGGCTAAAATAACACACAGAAAAACACACATGAAAACGTGCACGCTGTTATGCAATAATACGGCAACACACATCCTTGCCTACGTACAAGTATGCGCTCACCAATAAAGAAAAAACACACAGAAACTCCTCAGGGCCAAAATAACACATGAATCTCAGCTCCCTCGCTGCAGCCCCCGAGGGCAAAAACAAGAAAGTCCTTCCGTGTCCCTGCAAGTGCTTTCTGAAGTGATCCGTGGGGAGCAGAGTGGATAAAAGATGCCCTTCTTACTTCTTCTGTGGTCATACGGACGCCTGGGTCACGGTGTAACAGCTGGGATCCATGCATCGCTGTGTGAACGCTGATGCCAGATTTAAGAAAGACAACACTGATGACATCAAGAGTCATGTGTAGCTGGTCCTTAAAGGTGGCATGCAGTTTCTCTTTAACACTTGTGTCAGTGCTCTCTCCAACACCCACCCACACACACATACACATTAATGTGGGGGCACAACCAGGCGACGCACTTGGCTTGCTGTATATTTAATTAGCTTTGTGGCATGCAGGGCACTTTGGACCGCAGCAATAGAGCGTCTGAAAAACACATATAGCTACACACACACACAGTGGTATGGGCTGTTGCTGCTCTCGCAATGATCAAATTGCTTGTGTTTTATTGTGTTGTGTTCAGGGGCAATCTGCACAATGCCTTTATTAAAACAACTCGAGACCACTTCTGTGGATTCCTGCACAACTTCACTTTCATTGTCTGCTGGTTAACGGGAGACGGTGAACAAATAAATAAACAAGAGCTTGGTAACTCCCAAGATAACAACAGGCTGGAAAACACAGCATGCACCTGTCTCACTACTTTTAGTAGTTGGTCTTAAGCACACAATGTAGAAGATGTTTTACAAACTGTAAAACTACATTTTTAAAACATTGTATACATGCATAAATATTTTTGTGGAGAGACATAATGGTAGTACGTTGCTTTAAAAACATCTGACAGAAGTTTTATCAAAATAAATCTCAGACATTTATATAAAACTAGCGAAAAAAGTATTTATCATTTTTACTGTCAGAGAGTCAATGTGGACTTTACGAGCAGAGTTCCTGTGGCATTTTCATAAGCTGACTGTAGAAAGTTGTGAAGGTCACTGTGAAGTAGAGGACAAGGACACTTAGCTGCTGTTAACTCTCAGGTGGCCAGTGCGTGGGCTTGTGGTTTGTCTGGTGACCACATCCTCTGCGGTTAAATGAAAGCATCCATTTACTAATTCTCCATCTGTTTCATCCATTATCTCATATTCCACTTAGTGAGTTAGTGTCCTCAACACATTTATAATGTAGCTTTATGATTTTAGATGCAGTGCATTGACTGTATTCATAATTTTCCAGATCTCATGTCACATATTTTTAGTTCTTTTTTTTATTTGTATTTATCTATGTACTCTCAGGGACAATGTACATTGATCAACATCACTGTAAATGTGCCAGTGTAAGCCAAACATCTAATTTTCAACTGTTTTCCCCTGGCAACCCCGTCTCATGGGAAGACGTATAAATAGCACAACATTACACGGACATTCCGCGTGTCATGAGGATGGATTTTAGGCTTTTCGCACGTCATTTGTACGACACACAAGAAAACTACAATAACGTCCGCAGTTAGGTTAAGGCAACAAAACCACTTAGTTAGGTTTAGGAAAAACGTCAATGTTGGGCTTAAAATAAGTACGTAAACTTACTACAAACGTACGGAAACCAAGTAACATAAGTACGGAAAGCACATCACAAATGTCACTTAAAAAACATGTGACAAACATCACAAACATAACTTACAAAACAAAACACCGGTCTCGAACACCGGTCTCCTGCTTGAAAGTTGTGTGTTTTTTTTGTGCCCATACACCTCTCCTTCCGCCCACCGTAAGCGCTCTTTCTTGCTTTTTACTCTACGTCACTAGCTCTGAGCGTGGCATATTTATGTGGATGCATTTACATTGCAGTCAGTACAGATCACATGGCGTACAAATGACACGTCTAAAGCAAGAAGGCATTCGTATTGCACACTAGATACCTTGCAAATTATGTTGACGTTCATATGCCTTTTTGTGCGAACGGGCTGCCCTTGGCCAGATGTTAATTCCTAGGAGGCGTATTCAAATCAAAATTCAAATTTAAACAGTGTGTCAAATTTTACAAACTGTTTGAAATTTTACTTTTGAGCAGAGTTTTAAAAGTGGAGCTCAGGAAGCTTCACTCCATTTGAAAAATAATATAATTTGAGTTGTGAAACTGTGTTGAATTCCAGCCGATCCGGTATTACGACACAGTGATGATTGGAAAATATAATGACAAGTCAGTGATGGTCAGAAGACATGAGGAACAGACACCTAAATAGCTTGTGGATACAAATACTATTGTAGTTGTGCTAATAAATAGAGATGTAACAGTTACAACACACGTGGTAATATACTGGGCCACAACCTTTGCTATAAACATAACCTTGATGTCCAATACTGTCATCCCCTCACGATCAGTTCTTCCAGACCTAGAGCGACGGTATTACCCAATATCTTTACCATCTCATAACTGGCAGGTCAAAGGTTCAGCGGCTCTCAGCAGCAGCTAATAACAAATCTGACCAAAATGCCCTCGAGCAAGACACTGTTAAACCCAGCTGCTAACTCCATAGATATTTAACAGCTCTAGCCAAAAACTTGGGATGTACATTTGAATTTTGAGACAACAGGGATAAAGCATTATTAACTTTTTATACATTACGTACATATCTGCCCTTTATGCTACTCTAAAAAATGAAATCTGAAGTTATGTTATATAATATTTGTAGTAGTCTAGGTGTCCCCTCATGAACCGTTAAGGGAGAGAGGAGGAATTGTACCGATGTCTTTTGCCTGTACTGCAGCCACATTAACCATTTATGTATTCTGGACATAAGGGAATTTAACACGTGGTCTTTATGACCGTCACGATGCTTTACGGGGTCAAAAGTCGCAGAGTTTCTCACAGTAATGCAATATTATGAGCTCAGCAGTGGATGCTTGTGTCAGAGCACAATTCAATTTACTTGACAAATACCTGTGAAATACTATATATAAATTGGTGCAATATACAAGAAGAGCACTCATAGCTAGCTGAGTAAATAAATAAATATGATTCAATTTAATGAAACGATGACATTTAAAGCTACAGAAATATCCATCACAAACACAAACACACACATCAGCGTGATCTTTTGTATGTACAATAACTCACACTGTTATCTTTGTACTAGAAATTAAGACACATCACGCTTAACTCACGATTAGACCTTGAAGACTGGATCTTTAATGTAGATGATAAAAAAGGAAGGATAGGAGAGCACTATAATTTGACTTTTTAATATTGCTTGATTGCCAGAATACACGCTGAGGAAGGGCGTCTTGCCCGAAATGTCCGATTGGAAATATTAAAAAGTCTAATTGGAGTGCTGTCCTAGTCTGTACTTTTTTACATGTCTGCTATAAAGTCATTTAGGTGTTACAGGTTTAATTGTGTGTCTTTCGCGATAGAGACATCTACAGTTTTGTTACATATCAGTCAAGAACTTAGTTTGTGCAAGCCGGTAAGACCACAATAACAAAGGACAGAGTTTGGGAAGATCTAAGTGTGACAAAGTCCTTCCCTTGCAAAAGCCAGACCCATGAAGGACCTACTCCAATTCAGACCACCAGCCGTCCTCCAAGTGTTATTTTAGAAACTGCCCACAGCGAAAGTCCTCACAGAGCTTATTAGGCAATGCTTTGAGAGAGAATAACCCCACCTGGCTGCCTGTGGCTGTGATGGTTATTGCCTGCTTCTCCCCAGACTGATTTGTGTGGCACTCACCACCACCAGCTCTGCCTGCACTCACAAAGTGCTGAGCTGGCCCACTTTTAACAAAATTAAACACCTTGGGTTTGTGGTAGTGTAGTGCACCCACCGGATATCCGTTTCAGATTTTCTGGTTTATTTCCATGCTTTCTTTACATTTTTATTGGTTTGTGTCTCTTCCAGTTTTTCTATCCTTCCCTACGTTTTTCTACAGACACAGAGATTATTTTCAGACTGGAGCTCTTGCAAATATACAGACTTGTTTTGAACACATTTGGGGTAAAGGGGGAGTAAAAGTGCTGTATCATTCACTTAGTTTGGACTGAGGTTAAAAGCTTTATTTTGTTCTATTTCTGTTTGCACCATAGACTGTATATAACGATGGATGACATGACAGCTCCCCAAAAGTGAAGCCAAAACATCTGGATCACCCCCTGGTGGCTGGCTGCAGTATAGGTAATAAATCCCTCCAATGTAAGCGGATGGGACATGAGCCAAAATAAAAGGTTAAAGGTCAAATATTTTTTTCCCAAAGATGTTTTTTGTCATTTTAGGTCGTTCTTATCACACTGATGTATGTTCAAGTGTTATTTTTTCTGATAAGTTTGGTTTTAATTAGTTATTTGATGCTATTAAAAGGGGGTGAGACGTCATGATTGACAGCTGCTCTGAGCGAAGTAGGCACGGAGCTTGAGGCTTGGGAGATGTAACTTTAACTTTACATAACTGTCACAAGTCTGTGTAATAGAACATGTGTCAATCTGATCATAAATGTAGTTATAGTGATATTGATGTGTCTTTCTAGCCAAACAGCTACCGTGATGCTAGCATAGCAGCTAGCTCGCTCATGCTAGCAAGCTGCGGCTGTGCTCGGCTTGTGATTGGCTCTGGCGGGTGTGTGGGTTGGACCTCGATACCGCTGCTCCAGCCCCCCGATCACTACTGTGCAGGCTCTGGCTCCAAATGACATCAAATTCTCAAGATAGCAGCTCCCGTATCCGGGATATTTTGGCCTCACTTTTGTATAGTGGTAGAAAGTGGAGACACATCGTCCATCTATATTTACATAGACTATTATTTTCTATTGTTTGCAATAGACAGAATATTGTTTGCACCAAAAAAAACACCAAAAAACTCCATTTAGAGTAAAAATACGTTAGTTTAATTTAAAAAAGGCGTGCCATATGTTTAAAGGAATGAATTCTTACATTCAGTACAATAAAATGACCATGTGTGTAGTACTCAAGCGAAGTGCTTTATACGCTGCAATAAACAAGGACCAGTGAGTAGCCCTTTCACAGCCAACTCCTTCCCTTCCATCACTATACATTATTCTCTGTATCTCTTTTCTCAGAGTCCCATCACTCTTTTATGTCCTCCTCTTCCCAAGCTGGATCTCTCCTCAGACTGAAAGAGACTATCTCTTGCTTGCAACTGATAAAAAACACATCTGGGCTAAATAATTGCTTCCTCAGGTGATGTTGATGTTGACTTATTTGATTAGATATGTATCTGTTTTCTCGTCTTCACTAATAGTAGATGATACACAAAGGCAGAGTCAAGGAAAAACATTCACATACCAGCTATGACTTTCTTTGTTCCCGTAATAATTTTCTACATTTTTCTAATCTTGGATCTTCTCTATGTTTCATGGCCGTCTAATCCTCTAGTCTCTGCCCCTCTGTCTCCATCCTCATCCTATTTCAATTTTTCTATCTGCCGATACACAGGCTGTGAGCCTGCCCGGAGGCACCTCCCATACTTTATAACACTGCCTTCATTACCCAGCCCGCTGCAGCCGGCCATAAATGAAAAACTGAAGCTGTGGGAGGAGGGAAGTAAAAGAGGAAGTATAGCAAAGGAGAAGAAAGGGTCAAACACCACAGAACGAGTCAATCGTGAAAGAGATAGTAAGGGTAGAGACGGAGCTAGAGAGACTGCGAATGAGCAGGAGCTACAGTATGCAGAGACACACTGAAAAGTGAAAAAAGGCGAAGAAGAGCAAAGCCATAAAATCTAAGTTGGAAGTTATTGGAGACTGGCTGGATGAAAAATGCCATCGCCATAAAATAATATTACAATTGGCCTGGCCTTATGGCATTGATGAATACAAATGCTGCCCAGCGGGGTCTTTGGCTGGGGGGGGGAGTGGCTAATTTGAACAGCCACCCTACCTGTGAGGGCGGTAAAAAATATTAAAGGAAATGAAAGGAAAGGTTCACTGTCAGTTGTTTAGTTTATAGCCCCGCATTTCCATCTCATTGCAGGTTAAATGTCAGACAGAAATCCCACTTGCTACAGTAAGAATAGCTACCAGCGGCGGAGTTAGCCACGTGTGAGGGATTTATCGTTGATGTCCCTAAAATTAACTACAAACCCAAGTAGAAATGGACCCGCTACAGCTTTGAACAAATAAAATGTATGATAAGAAGCAAACCTTCTCTCGACCTTGCACACTGAAATTAGGGCTTATTTTAGCACATCCCACTCCAACACATCGTCAATAACCGTCCCGGAGGGGCCGTGAGTACTGACAAATTGATGACAGCTGAGTGAAAAGGGACTAGCTGAAATCTGATCAGCTGTATTGACTGAAAGATATTGAGGAGACAGCTGGACGTCTTAATTACTGCAACGTCACGGTAATGACATTTTATCACATTTGAATTGGGTTTACAGAAAACCATCAGCAAACCATGAGGTCATTTTGACGACAGGGGAAGTGAGTGAAATGAAAATGATTCCTTTAATGCTTCTCAACAAATATCAATGGTGTAATCTCTGCAGAGATTGACATAAAGTATGCTGTAGGAAGACAAGAGCGATATACAGTATGTAATCTATTTTATTCTGATGAATTGGCACTGTTGTTGTACCAGGCCTATACTGAAAACCCATATGTGTAATGTTACTGTGTTTCTGCACCACAGCCACCAACATATTTTTATAGTTGGTAAATACAATATAGGTATGCACCAATCCGACTTTTTCAGTCCCGATACCAATACCCGGGCTTTGGTTATTGACTGATACCGGTGTTTAATTAAAAAACTGTATGCCTTACTCTGTGGAAGTGACTGGGATCATTCTTTAATGTGTAAGGCAACATCAGGCTTGCTTTTCTCACTTTGTAAATCAAAATGAAGCAAATAAATATATAGATATAAATTCACTGAACTGTTATTATTAAAATAATAAATCGTACACAGCAACTTGGTAAATAATATTAAAAATGAACAGGAATTACAATTCAAGTGTAAACCTTTTTAATGCAGCAACAAATTGGTCAAAACTTAAAAAATTAAAATTCCAGTATGTAATGTATATAAACATAGAATTGAATTGAGTAGATTGGCCCATTTGTCACGATACCCGATCTAGATATTTGAGTCAGTATCGGCCCGATAACCGATCCGGTATCGGTGCATCCCTAATAAAATCATTCTCTTCTGCAGAAAAGTCTACATTTCAACTGGCGGTAGCACTTTACACTCTCCAACTGTTCCTGGAATAGCACATTACACATACTTAGCAAAGTGTCTCCGCTCTTATACATGTCTTTCCTTCAGTTCCTTTCTTTTACGCTGCCGGCGCCGCCACAGGAAACCATGAACCACTTGATTTATGTTTCATTCCAGTGTAATGGTTATTTTCCCAGAGAAAACATCAGAGTGTGCTACAAGGGCCCATGGTAAGGTCAAGATCATTTCAAGCCTACACTGCATGGTGTAACCTTCATGGAGAAGAGAGAGTCGATAAATAAGGGACGGAAAAACAAAAGGGGAAGAGAGGAGTAAAAAAAAACACACTAGATAAAGCTGACCAAATGATGGGGACGAGTGGAGTGGTATTATCTCCTCACGGTCTGCAGGACAGCTTATAACCAAACCATATGTCACCCGATTGTATGTGTGTGTGTCTAGTATGGTGTCTAAATGCTTCAATCCTCTTCAGGTGACACAAATTCAGTACAGATAATTTATGTGTCAAATAAAAGGAAACATAGATTTTAGAATATGAAAAAAATTAAGTCCTAACCCAGTGGATTTAATACATTTACACATTTATATCTGTAATATCTCGTCCCCATATATTCTTTTATATCCCGCTGTCTCTCTATCAATGTCTGACAGTCGGCCTTTTTGATCAGTAAAACACAGTTTTCTTATCTTGTCTCCACCCAGCACAATGATATAAAAGCCTTACCTTACTTGACTATGTATGAGACACTGGCGAGCTGCCATAAAAAAATCCACATTCCTCCTGGCCATTTTTTAATGTCTATGGTGAGATGGTTTCAACATCACAATGGCTCGCACATTTTTCCAGCCATTCTCTATTCCAGTTTTTATGTTTTACCTATCTGCAGCTGTGCTCTACATTTCACTGTGTTGCTGGGCTTCCTTCCTTTTTACGCGTACTTCCTTCCTTCTCTCCTTCCACACCTGCCTCCTTCTCTCCCCTTTCCACCTTTCCTCCTCTCTCCTCCCTTCACACTCTAAATTTTGTATTCGTCAAACATACTTTATGTTTAACAAATCCTTCAAACAGCTCTGCTTTTAGCCGTGAAGTAGTACCTCAGTGTGGAGAGGTTGTGGGGACACAAGCGACCCCAAACTGTCATGGAAACCCACGTCACATGTTATCAGTGACTCACCACACACTCAACCACTGGGAACCCTGGGTAAGAAGAAAACTGTAGGGAGATTGCAGTGGGAGGCACACAGTGTTGTCTGTGCATGCATGGATACACACAATCACTTAAACTCATTCTATCAAAACCTCATAATTTTACACACTCACACACACAGAAACATTACTGTAGGTCACCCATATACTGGACTCACAAATCAACCATCTTGCCTCTGTTCTAACTGCAGGGGTGCAGTCCATTGGAGTTGTCTTTATGGATGGGTCAGTTTTGACATGAATCTCCAAGGTATTTCAGAAAAAAAAATACTTTGATCCACTTGTGAGCATACATGCTCCACAAAAAGAGGCTCTCTAAGGCCCTGTCTACATGTATACAGATACAGTATTTTTAAAAACGAATATTTTCCTCAACGTTTTGGTCCACACCCAAACAGAGTTTTGGGTCACAAAAACGGCTATTTTTGGAAACGCCTTCTAAGGTGCAGATTTTTAATCCGGTTAATTTGTATATGTGTGGACGTGTAAAACGAAGCGTTTTGGAAACGATGACGTCCTCTCCCCAATTCGCGCATGCCCATTGTTGCTTTGTGTAATGAGCATGTGTCAGAAACAATAAAAAGATGGTGGACTACCGGTTAGTTTACGTTTTGTTAGCAGGGCTCTGACTAATTACTACTTTCCATTTGAACTTAATATTGTTAAGTTGTTGTTAGTATGTCCGTGTTAAAGAATGTAGGCCTAATTACAATCAATTTATATGGTAGAATTATATAAAATACATTACCAGCTAATTATCAACTGCGTATTTGGAAATAGAATACAATTCTACAATTAGTTCTATGCTAATTAGCTACTCACTAGTAAACAGTGGACCTGGGAATAAAGCGTTTGTAAAATTACTTTCCTGGTAATGTATTAAATAAATTGCCAGCTATTTATTACCTGCTTTGGGGAATAGCGGAATATAATTATTAAATAATGTTGGGGTAATTTTCAATACATTTTGAGATAAATATAGAGGTAATTTAATACCTACTTACCATGGAATTTGCGGACCTGTAAAATGAAGTGTTACCGAAAATATCTGTTTTTAAAAATATCTGTATATGTGTAGACTGGGCCTGAGTCTACACCAAGATGATGGGGGAAAATATAGCCGTCGCAAAGCAACACTTGGACAAAAGGGAAATGGGTTTGACTTCTGTATGAAACTCTGAAAGTATGAAATGTAGCTTTGTGTGTCACTGAGTTGATCACATATAGTAACTGACCTTTTGTTTAAAAAGAAAGAACAATGAGATATGTGTCTCTGGTTGAGGGTTCCTGCAACAGTGGAAATGGAATGTGTTTATGATCGTGGATCGTTTGAGCAGATATGTGTGTGGTGTTTGTTGAAGCGTAAAGCACGATTTCACAGACTGTGATTACAATTTCTTAAGTGCTATTAAGAGAGGCCGTCAGAGCGATCTAACCGATATCTGAAACTTGGATCTGTTAGATTCGGCTGTGTCGAAGGCAATCTGACACAACTAGATGGTGCCTGAAATTTGGATAAATGAGGCTCCGTTGTGACAGTGTAATTGTAACATGTCATATTAAGCATATGTCTGGGAAGTGATGGCAGGCTGACTGTGGTTTGTGCTCATCACCTCCATCTGCTCGTCCATCTGTCTTGACGAATACAGCTGATATGCGAGCAAACTATGGAACTCCTCAAGTCGCACTAATTGGGGACCTTTGATAAGGCGTTGTTTAAATGACCTAATTAATTCTGTGATACGATGCCGATTGTCTATAGGGCTAAATTCACATCGACATTAGCTATTGTAGCAGTTCCTCTTTATAAATGCTTACTTCATTGATACTGCACTGCTAATCTGGATAACTCCACATAGGGACATCATATAGATTCAGAGTGACGGCCCTCTAAAACAGCTACTAGACAAACTCAGAGTAATCAGTTTTCTACAGCAGCAGTGCCTCAAACCGCCTGACACAAGTGAATGATTTTGTGCGTGCAGTAGAAGGACCAGTTGAAACACTGTTATCTTGCATGACACTTTCACCCAGGCGCTGATGCGACCTTAATATTCCTAATGGGAGCTAGCGATACTGTTAACACTTTATGTCACACAGTTTATTGAGGAAATGGCACCGCGCTAATTACAACAGCGTCTGCTTGCCTGTCACGGGCTGTTTTTAAAGCTGTCAGAGGTGAATCAATACAGTTCAATACACACAAGAGTGATATAACCTCAGCTGTAGTTACAATAAAAAGGTATCTTAGAGCAGTGCCTGTCAATATTTAAGTCTCTGAAACTATGAAACCGTATGGCCATCTGCTGCTCTAAAAATGGTGTTTGCTATTCAAGTTGGAAGTGTCCTTTTTGATGATTTGAAACACAAACTCATCCACAAAACCAATACAACCAACACAATCTCAAACAGTCCAGCATGCACAGCACTCTAAAAGTCAGCTATACACCTGCCAGGTGCGTTGGCCAAACCCTTTGTACTTCCCATCCTGCCCATCCCTCATTGAAGCCCTGTGTGACTTAATGCTATATAATTGTCCCAGCTGAATGGTCCTCCAGGGAAACCAAATGACCTCTCCCAATAGAGACACTAGGGATAGAGACAGAGGGAGGACATAATTCTTGCATAATGAACAAAGTAATTAGTCCAGAGCAACAGCACTGTGACATCATGATGTTTAAGAAACAGAGCCACCGACACAGTCAATGGGTCAATGGGAGGACATTTTACTGGAGGCTTCTCCATGTGAAGCACTTCACCTGGACAATGTATCCTCATACAACAGTTCGTATCTTACAAAGTTATTCCTCAATAACCGTGCGTTTTCCTACTAATGTTGTTCCTACTTGTTTGTTTGGTTCACGATTACATGGATTACATATGAATTGATTTTGTGGTATATACACAAATTACAGTGCATTATTTTTCGTAGGTATAGCTACGAACGGTGTATGAGAACAGCCTGACCTGCAAGACCAATTCTTTAAGGTAGCTCAGTTCTTTAAGGCTGCTGATGAAACAATTCAGGACCAGTTCATTGTTTGATAAATGTGAAAATACACTTATGAAGCCAACAGCACTTTAGTTTAAGCAACTAATTCCATGTACCTTGGACACTTTATGTCCAAACAGTGGCACTGTCACTGTGCAGTCCAGTACAGGAAGTGAGGTACAAATCCACAATTTAGCAAGTCATGTGCTTAATGGACTGAATTAAAAACAAGCAGTCGTATTAAAGAATGCAGACAAGAAATTAACAAACAAGAGAGTTTGTTGCAGTCGTAGTGAATGGAGTCCATTTAGAGAGATTAGAATAGCCTCCATGGAAATGAGGTTTGAAAAGCGTTAGCGTACCTTTAAAGGTTTGACCTATAGCAGCCCCATTATGCTAATCAGTGTCATTTGTAAGCATAGCTTTATGTGAGTAGCAGGTTTTATGATAATCATATTACGCTGTAAGAATTAGTGCCTTTAAAAGATTAAAATTCTGACCTGTAATTTTATCACACCTATCAGACAAATTAGTGTAGCTTTTAATACCAGAACATGAAACAAAAACGCATCATTTCATAAAAAAAGAAGAAGTGATGTCTTGGATATCATCTGAGCTATATCAATATATAGCTATATTACATTTTACACATTAAAACCTGCTACTCCTTATGTGGGAATATTATTGATGAACGATAAAACTATGAATTTACATAATGAAAAAGCATATAACTGCCTTGCAAATAGAAGGTACAACATATGCAGCATGGTGGCGGAGGAATTCTCCCATTGGCCACCTCTGTGTGAACGTTTCTAAAGGCTGAGGGTGGTATTATCATCTGAGTAAAAAGCTTCCTTTCACACACATCTTCACTGTTGAATATTTTACACCACAAGCATTTAACTAAACGTTGCTCAGGAACTTATAGTACAACAACTTCTTTTATGTGAACGTCACTATCTGTAACATGACAAAAAAATCCCACTACTAAAGCGATACAATGAGCAAGAAAATATATCTCCATGCAAGGCCAACCTTGTGAGGTTTTAAAAGCAGAGAGGATTTTTTTGTTTTAAATTCTGCTCTCTTTGCTGATCAAAAGATTTGTGGGATTCATTTAAGTGCTTTTCCCTGTTTGGTTTGATCCATATTCTCTTGGACACAGAGAAGCCATTATCTGCAACCGTGGTTTCCTTGATGTCTCAGTATGTTCCTGCTTCAAGGTGACACCGCCCGACTTGTCAGGGGATGCACATGTCGGATAGTAAAAGATGCTTTTTGCTTGAAGGCGAAGGCTCTGCTAAAGACTCAATCCAACCCTCCAACTCCCTCCCTCGTACTGTACGTGTGCACACGGTGTCTGGCAGCAGAAGAAAATAATTAGGCCAGGTTGGCTGTCTGAAGCATAAAGATCCATTAGTAACAGAGCTTATACATTACATGCTGTCTTTACAAAGGTAACTGGGGACTGATGAGTAGGGCAAAGATAAACCACCGGGTCTCAAGAGGAACACACTCCTGTTTCACCTGCACTGTATTTACAGCACTGTTATTAGCTAACACAGAGGACCGCTATACATGTGTATCTAATAGTTTCTCTTTTTGACAAATACCTGAAATGTACATTTGGCCAATTGTGTGCATTCAACTAATGGTGGTATTCAGGTATTTTTTTTTTTTAGAAAAGGATGGCTTCCCTTTTCTGGACTCACCAGTTTCTACTTATGGAAACTCCACACCTGCTAATAATTACCAAGAAGGACTGAATCAGGGTGCGTTTTTGAGGGCGCTAAGCTGAAATTCTGTTCACTAACAATTTATCAGCTACATATTTACCCCGGCAATTTCAACGTTGTACATTTAAACTGAAACACAAAAAAACTGCAGTCTCTAAAATTATGTTTTAATCTTACATAGCACTGTGGAATTTGTACTAATTTGTATTTTGTAGATGTTTACTGAAAGAAAATCTTGATAACAGAATAACATCCTGGCGTTTGATTGAGTCTGGTATGATAAAGAAACATCCTTATAAAAACATTTTGAATGAATCATAGTGAATAAACTGAATTATAAGTTGAAGCAGCATTCTGATTAACAGATGTCACATGTAATTCATAAAAGAAAAGATTCTGCTCACATGTGAGGACAGATGGGCACCAAGCAAAACCACCACAATACATACTCACAGTATTGTCACTATGACAAAGACATTATTTTATATTTAGGGTCATTAACTGTGCAATACTCTGTCCTTAATACTGCATTTATAATGTACATGTCAAGAAATATTCTTATTTAATTCTTATTTATACCATTTTGCAAATATATTTAACAGACTTAACAGATCCCACTCCTCAGTATTTTGTATTTACTCATTGGCGCTGTGGTTATGTCATATTTTGCCAATATTTGTAAATATTGCTTATCTTCGCATTTCTTATTTTTCTTATTTACTTTTATTACACGGCTTTGTTGAATACTCGATTCTGATTGGTCAATGTATTTATAACAGACCGTTGCTATGGGCGCAGTTCTGATGTCGGACTCTGGAAGACTGCTTTTGAGTCAAGTTATTGATTTCTTAAGTAGCCGTGTAATAAGCAGGATAATGTAAAGAGAGCCGGTCATTGTTGTGAAATAAACCCCTCAAAGGCGAAGCAAGGCCCCTCCGCATCGCCCTGTCGGGGTTTATTTCACTCGCTGTACATTATCCCTTACATATTTCTCTACATATAATGTGTTATATATTGTAGTATTATGTACATAATTGATATATTACATACAGTATATACACTCCTTTATTTCTATTTTCTTACATTTTAATATTTATATAACAGCAACTGTAACGCCCTGAGGGATCAATAAAGTATTTATGATTCTGATAACAAGACACACTGTTGTTGTGAAATGTGTAAACATTGTAATTACTGTTAAAGACAGTTTAAAACTACTTACAGAAAAGCCAAACAATCACCCGTACCATACTGTTCACAATGTTTAAATTCACATTCTGTAATTTGTATATAATACCAGTAGTGTGATTACATACAGTTTGCGTAATGAAGCTTTTCTCATCATTTAACCCAACACCTTGCAAAACCAATTTACCACTCAGTGCTAACACGTGACTACACAAACACACAAACACACACACATACACACGCACACACACACACAACAGTGCAAAACAAAGTGGAAAATATATTTTTATTATAAACACACCCAAGAGAGGGCTGCCTTTGCCTTGTGAGCACTGAAAATAACTCCAAGGTCAGCGATCTTCCATTAGGGATTCATACCATAGCAAAGTGCTAATTAATTAGGCCTAATGTGAGACAATGGTCGGATTGTTGGCTCCTTCCCTCGTAGGAGATATGCAATGCACCGCTGGTCTTTTGCAGGCTATTTCAGATCAAATGAAAACCTGCTTTTTGCCTTAATTTAGCAGCTAAGCTTCGTCGACTATGCATGCTTTTTCAGCCATGCTCTAATACACGTGGCCGGCTAAGCCACATCACCACTGACCAGCTTTTCTGAAGAGCTTTTCTGAAGTGCCTCACATTGATGTCTGATAAGAAAAGCTGCTGTTGTAATACAAAATTAGCAGCTAAGTGGCAACACCATGGCTGCAACAATGGTGTTAACATTTTGCTTTAGTGCTAGTCATATTCTCAGGTGAAGAAATGATTAAATCCCCTTATTAACGAGACGCATCCTCAGCAGACACAAAATAAAATGTCTTGTATGAGCAACGATTGGAATCTAGATAAGTATGTGTGATCATGACTCAGATGCCCTTTGACAGCTGGTCCATTCAAGGACCATAGCAATGTTCTTTTACTCTAAATCCCAAGTGCTTTGTATTACTGACGACCATTTTCAGATCATGTTACACTCTTCAGGTTTCTGAATGTGTTTTATTTACCTTCCACCTTTCAGTCATTTCCACACGCTAACATAGTTCTTCAACTTTTCCTATTGTGCACTCTATGTCAAATTAATTCATTTAATTACTAAAGTTTGATTAAATTAATTGATTGATGGATATAATTGGAAAACAGCTGCCTGGAAAGCAGAAAAACATTAAAAATTCTAAAATGATATGGCTTGCATTGGGAAACGGACAGCTGTGTGAGAAGACACCAAGGAATGTCAATCAGTGTTATATATCAGGATACTGAAATAAAATGAATATCCATGCACCATATATAGAATGATACATAATTATAATAATAGAATAGCTCCATGGGCAAAGGTCAATTTGAGATTTCAAGTAAACAAAAAACAAACCAGTGTGAATATAGAATTGTCATATGATTGGTATAAACTAGTAAATGTTGCCCACCCTGTGGCCCACAAATTTACATTCCCATACAACTCCACTGCATTCTCTATTACATTTCAACGGAAACGCATTTTCTCCCGGATTACAGTCACAGTTTTAAACAGTTTTAAACACGTGGTTAACATTTTAAATTGAAACAAAACAAAACCAAAAATGCACCAACACCACTTAGTTAGGTTTAGGCAAGAAAACTACTGGGTTAGGTTTAGTAAAAAAACATCATGGTTTGGCTTAAGATGACAACGCTTCTGGGGAAAAGTCCTGTGTTTGTTGGACCTATCTACATGGACTGTCTGGCTTGTCATACTCATTATTATACCACGTAACTTTCATTAACAGTCGCTCGATAAACTACGTCACCTGCTCTGGGCGTTGCTGGTTGTACTACGTCACTTGTTGTGGCCGTCCGTGAACCTCGCAGACTTTGGCCTAATTTATACTAGGGATGGGTCATGATTTCTTTTGGGGGGGGGGGAGTTGCGGGTCATGCGGTGATTTTTTAATAATAATCGACTAATTCCCAGTGATTTTCAAATAGTACTTTTGCTTGGAATGCGCATCCCTAATTGAAACTTCTGCGTAGAAGCTTGCGCAGAGCTCCCGCAGAGCCGCAGGAAATATGACATGCTATGCTCAACCCACCACAGTACTATGTATACCTGGCGTGTGAGAGAGGTGCCTGCAGGAGTATAAATCAAGCATTGCATCGGTTATACTTTCAGCAAGGACGGTCACACAGACATGAGATGACATGGAATCATGACGAGGAAACGTTTATATCTTTTATACTCGGCAAACCAACAATGGGAATCCGACATGATGGGTATCAAATGAAGTACTCTATTGGTATTGGTATCACTTTAAGGGTACTGGTATTGGTACTGACATTGTAATTTTTAAACAATACCCAGCCCTACTCATCAAGACAAACGTAATCCACGACAAAATACGTTTCCCTCCAAACGTAATTGAGAATGCAGTTTAGCTGTATTGCAACGTAATTTTTAGTAGACATGGCTGACCACCACGCTGACACACAAGTCAAATAATGTTCAAATAAACATCGAGCTAAATAATTAGCTTTCTCATAAAGCAGATATGAGAGAGACCTTGAAGCTGAATGTTATGTGGGAACAAAACCCATCTCCTTCGGTTTTAACCAAAGGACTTTAGATATCAGATAGATGAACTAAATCAAAAATATGTATTCATGAGGAACAGGACAATAGCTCAGTCACCTTTTCATATCTCCCTGCCTTCCCATATCTATGGAACATCTTTTGCCTGTTCAGTCATAAAAATAGGAGGCACTGTGGGACTAAATTAGATTTTATAGAAAGAGAGGTGTATTATTTTCCTGTGACAATAGTCCTCCTGTTGCTGCTTTGCATACACACCGTCAAGCACATACACTTAGACACACTCACTCACTTGTACACACATACTGTACAAATTCATTTTTCTCTGAAGTACAGATGGACGCACCGTCTATCTTTTGCTCACAAACACACACAGACGCACACAAACATGCACACTTTCTTCAATTAAGTCGAGCCCATTCGTCTGAAAGAGACGAATATGTGCGATTGGCAATGAAATCATATTAGCTCTGAAGTGGTTCTGACAACGGTATGATAATAATCTGGTGGATGTGATAATAATCATATTCTCCTCCTTAGATCAAATGAGAACTCAGGGTGACTAGGCTGGCTCCATATGGTGCAGGTGTGTGTGTGTGTGTGTGTGTGTTTTTTTACTGCATATTGTGAGTAAAATTATTTCATTTACATATTTGACTGGAGGTGAGATAGTGGTAATGAGAATCTGTTAGATGCACAGAAAATGAGCAAAGAACATGACTGATAGGCCTGTCTATTACTGTGCATATTCTACCAGTTAATATTGAATAAAAGCTGCACAGCTCTTCCTTGGATGTTTCTTCATCTATTTTTTTTCATCAATTGCTATCTGGGGTCACGTTAAGTTCATCTACAACTACTGAGCAGCTGCTTAGGAATATGTACAGTAAAACTCTCTCACAGTCTTACTACTGTATGGTAAAATCAGATGTAACCAACACAATAATGGAAGCACATTTGATTCTACAACAAACCATGGATTTCAGTATCTCTGGATATGACATGCAACATAAAAAAGGGACACCATTTCGGCCTAGGCAGTGTTATATATTCTGCACCTCCGGGATAAAACACAACAGTGTCTTGCTGAGAGAAGCCCAAAGCTGTTTGCACATCATCAACACCAAAATATTCAATGAAGCACCAAGACAATCTTTTCTGATGGAGATAGCATTGACAAAGCAATGCTAGTGTAAGCTGGGCTGTGAAGCTCAAAGTTCCCGAAACAACGTATCCTCATACAGCGCGTTTGTATGATTTCTTACGAAAAGGTATTGCTTATTTTTCATGCGTTTTCCTACGATTGTTCAGCAACATGTGATGCATGTGTCAATTTCCTCTCCAGTCTTTTCAAAATAAATATCCGTCTTCACAGGGAACAACTTGGTTAGGTTTAGGAAACATAATGTAATAAATTAAACTAAGTAAATAAATCAATTAAGTACATTAACTACTTAGTTATTTTTAGGAAACGGTTGTGATTTGGGTTAAAATAACACCGGAAGTGGCGTAACTTAAGTACGGAAGTTATGTGACAAATAAATCAAATCTGCTTCTGGTTTCACACGGGGTACGGACGCCGGTCTCCTGTGCGAAAGTCTGGTGTTTCCCACCACCCCGACCTCCTCCCTATGTGGTGTTTCTCGCTCTCTATACTTTCTGGTTCACACAAATTGGTTTCTTGGAATATATATCTGAATAACACTGCATTACTTTTCACAGGTGTAGCTACAAATGGTGTATGTGAACAGCCTGAAGTAACACAGTTTCTGTGTGTTTGATTGATCTGAGTATGGCATTGGCAATGCTTCTTTTACTTTACGGTTCAAGTACATTGCTGCAGCAGGATACAGTTGCAACAGAGGCATTTGTCATGGATGTATTAAAAAGGATCAGCTAATATCTTCAAAAGCCACATAATTTGTGCTTTAACAATATTTCAATGTCACACCGGCGCCTCCCCTCCAGCAGAATGCAACGCTGGATTTTTTATCATATGAAGACCCCTCTACACATGGGTTGATGTGATTGCTACATGCTGTACGCAGAGTGATTATAAGCTTCAACAACATCGACATACCATCACTGCACTGTATGCAATTTGGTAGATGGTTTAATCCAAAGTGCCTTGCTGCTATATGAGTGGTTGCATGTTTGGCAGATGGGCCCAGTGGGACCTAAACCCCTAACCCTGACAGTGTTAGCACCATATTAAACTCAATGAGCTACTGTACAGCAGCGCCACACATCACTAAGGTGGAACATTTTTACTTTTAAGCATGTAGCCGTTGGTGGCGACTGCCCCAGATAGCTACTGACAGCTAACAATGAGTGCGGATCACAATGTGGATGTTCAGTCTAGGTATTCAAGTGAACACTGCTTTAATCTGGACATAGATTTAAAAATATAAACCAGTAATGTAAGGTCTTAGGTCAGGATTTGTGTATTTCAGATTGTGCAGGATCAGGCTCCCATGCCGTACCATCACTGAAGACAACATGGTCATGTCCATGGTATATTTTTCATCTTTCACTTACTATTCTAAGCCTCTAAATAGTAAGGCACTGCATAGGGACTAGAGTGTGGATACCCAACCTAAGCCCGTGCAGACAAATATTTACAAATGACGTTGGGGTTCGGCCTACTTGACATGGTGCTCCAAGTTATTTTTAAGTTACAGTATGTGTAAAAAAAAAAAAAAAAAATGATAGACCTACTGTCTGTGTTGGACTACTCTTTGTTCAGTGCTGGGCTGTGTTATTTACCTGACTGTAAATAATTACTGTAACCATGGTAACAACAATTATCGTGACAGGGTAACACAAACACAGTGCTTCAGCTCACATTAACTGTGTCGGGCTCGGGTCCGTTCGGACATAAAAAAAGTTTGTCTGGTTCAGGTCGGGCTCGGACAGAAATATGCGTCACGAGCTGCACTCTAATGCAGGCCACAAAAAAATAGAAACATGTTAAAGAACAGTTTTGAATCTTCGAATACCTCAAACTGATCTTTTTAAATTAAACAAAAGCACTTACCAAGAAAATAACTAGAATTACCGCATCGCGGTTGTATGCCTCCGTTAACTAGTGAAGTAGCAGCAAATGTCATCACTAGACATCTGTGTGAAATTGTCATACTTAGCATATGAACTATGGAGTTATGGCCAAAAATGTGTTTAGTGAGGTCACAGTGACCTTTGATCACCAAAATCTTTGTTTGTTTGTCCTTGATTCAAAGTGGATGTTTGTGCCAAATTTGAAAAACTTTGCTCAAGGTGTTCCCGAGATATTACAAGAATGGGATGGACCTGAGTCCACGTGGGCGAAATTCCCAACAAGCATTCCTGAGATATCGCCTTCACAAGAAAGGTACGTACATACATACAGAGGAACGGACAACCTGAAAATATAATGAAGCTCTGAGAGCAGCCTTCATGAACTGTTTTAAAACCTTGTGATACAAAACAAGTGAAAGTAGTACCTGAGTGGACGTGAAGTGTTTTGAAAGAAGGACAGAATGTCTGAAGGACAACACACATTCAAGATCTATTTACTGTATCGTCTTTTATGCCCTTCTGTATTCTGAACAGGTCACCCTGAGACAACTCCTCTTTAGAGTTTAGAGACAAACAAAATCTATTCATGCCCTAAAACATGTTACCCAACATATTTGTCCCTTCACTCTTTTCTCTTTCATCTGTGCCAGTTCCATGACACTGCTATATTCAAAAGGAAACTTGTACAAAATGCAAATTCATCCTGCTAAACGAACACACAGACAAACATGGTGTCCAATTCACCTGCATGCATGTCTGTGGACTGTCAGTGGGAGGCAGAACATGAGAACTCCAGCTGGGTTCAACTCCAGCCGTCATGCTGTGAGGTGACAGTGCTACCCACTGAGCCGATGTGCCATCTTTATCTATTTTACACTGTTATGAAATTATTGTGGTTGACTAAAGTGTTTTCTTCTGTCACAGGCAGCAACAAGAATATCAGATTGCAAGGAGGAAGGAGAAAGATGAGACTTGGCGGTGTGGACAGATGACTGCTCTGCATGCAAGCTGAAGAATTGCACTGTATGAGTTTTTGTGTGCAAGTCTAATGTTCTTGTACAAGAGTGCGAGGGCCTGCGTGTATTCCTGTGTGCATGCAACATATATGAATATAGGGAGGAACAGTAGATATGAGTAGTATGTTCTCAGTCTAATGGTTATGCTTGTATGCATTTGCATGTGTATTAAGTAAGGGATAATGTACAGCGAGCCGGTCATTGTTCTGAAATAAACCCAGACAGGGCGTCGGGCATCATCCTGAAGGGGTTTATTTCACAACAATGACCCACTAGCTGCACATTATCCTGCTTATTACACGGCTGCTTACTTAAGAAATCAATAATTTGACACAAAAATGATCCTCCAGAGTCCGACATCAGAACTGTGTCCATAGCAACGGTCTGTTATACATAGCAACGGTCTGCTATAAGGAAATAACAGAGAGTAGAACGCCGTGATTGACCAATCAGAATCGAGTATCCAACAAAGCCGTGTATTAATGAAAGGTGAAACATTAGCAGCACTTTGACTGGATCATGAGCCTCCAAAATTCTGTGTTAAATGAAAATGTCATGTTGTCGTTTATGTGTCAGTGGGACCTATCCTACACCCGGTAAACAACGGTCATTGTTAGCTTCAGACCGATGCATTTTCACGCCCAGCGCCCACATTTATAATAAGTAGCAAATGTATTTGCGCCCATGTGCGCGCCCAGGGGCGTGTTGGTCCTAAAATGAGGTGTGGTCAGGCGCACTGCTAACTTGAGGCAGCAGAAAGGGATTACGCCATTGACCAACAAAAACCTGGTCTATAGTCTGGCGCAGTATTTTCCTGCTATTTTTAAAGGGCGCATTATTCAGATAGTAAGATGTGTCTAGATGAGCAGGTTCACAACGCGTGTACACTCTGCTTGTTATACACACAGGGACGTAGTAGCGCTTCTCCTCCTCAGTTAAATACAGTGTCGGCGTTAGAGCGACGTTTTTATTTATGTAAAGGAAAACACAAGTTTGCACACACGCCTCTGTCTGCGCTCAGTGTCTCCTCATCCCTCTGTGTCTACAAGTGTAGTCGTACGTTACTTCAAAGGGCCTCTCCCCCTAAAAGACGGCGTTTTGAGGGTGATGTCGCCGCGCATTACGCACCACCTCTCCAGCAGCACCTGGCTGCAAGCCCGTGCATAATGCAGCCTCTGGAGACTTACGCTCAGCCCTCTCGGTCTAAGCCCCCCATGGGTAGCATCGGAAACTAATACATTTTTCATTATTTATCAATACGTGCTTGTCATATTAAATGTTAATTATAATATAATGAATTTTGAGAATTTGGGGGGGGGGCCACAGAAGCGTATTTGGACAGGCATTGCCCTTTAATGCCGCACCACACACGCGCACGTCCAATCACCACATACATTGCGCTTTTACTTGGCACACGAGCAGATCCGTTTCCTCAGCAGAAAACCCCCTCGCTTCTCCATTTTGCTGAATCCGCCTTTTAAATAGCAATGCACCAGGTGTGGGCGCACCTGGCTTTTAAAGAGAATAGGAGATGCCACTCTGATTGGTTTATTTCCTGTTACGCTCAAATCACACCTATGATTAATTAAGAGACTAAATGCAACCCCTTTGCCCCTTGTCCTTTACTTTTCGAACAGATTATGCACCGTTTAATTAGCAAACGCGGAATTGGACATGCCCTAAATACACTTGCGCCATGCACTTTAGGCCATGCGCTATACATCGTTTAAATTGGGCCCTATGTGTGCAATTAAGCCTTCTTATGTGTGTCTACGCCATGCATTTGTGAGTGCTAATTCACCACCTATTGTATCTGTATGGTGCATCTAAAAGGCAGCCTGCCCTCACCTTTGGCGCCCCCTCTACACTCAGTGAGTCAGAGCGCTGTCAGCCTGCCACAGCATGCTCCTTTTTCATAACAGAGAAAACATAAAGCACAGGTAGGACGGCTTTCCATCCACTAAAATGGTGAATCATTCCTTCATGATGAGCAAGATGTTGCTTCCTGAGTGAGTGAATTACATTACAGTATTTTTTTTTATTTAATCAGAGTAGGGATAAAAAGTTTTTTTCTTCTTGTTTCTGGAGAACAGCAGCTCTTTCTTGCTCATTGTGCTGTGTAGCGGCGTGTGTGGATTTCCATGCAACGGAGGCTTGAGGGCGCTGGGATGTTGGACAGAAATGCTCGCTCTCTATTCCTAGACCACTTGTCAAATACATTTGAAAGATTTCACAGTGGGGAGATGAATGTCTGAAGCTTTTAAAGGCAAGGGTTTTGCAAACAAGGCAAGGATCTTTTTTTCCCACTCATTGGAAGCATGAAGTCAAACACCATGCTTCAGGATGCCTCTGATGTAGATCAATAAGATCACTCAAGCAGCAATTTCACAATTGCTGCCACCAGAGATATAATCTGAAAGCTGATAGTAATGAAATTGGTTTTCTTTTGTTTCCTATATGATCTGAAATAAGAGGAATTTATACGTCCATTTTACTGTCACTATGTTACGTAGTCATAAGACTATAGACTCCCTGTGACCATCAATTATATTTACTCTATCCACACACGTACATACAAGCGCACACACACACACACACACACACACACACACACACACACACACACACGGAGCAGATAGAGTGGCATAAAAGAACATAATGAACCGATAAAACAGGGGACACCGCTTGAGACAAGCGTCACAGCACTTCTAACATATAAAAGTGAAGAAATGCCTCTGTTCTCTCCTTAATGACGGCAATTGTTTGCCTTAATATTTAATACATATATTTAATTTACTCATACCATACACACTAGTGATGTCAAGTCATCTTTGGTCTGGAGTCCACTAATAAAAAACTTCAAAGACCGCATCTAATGTAGATGACTGGCGATGTTAAAGTACACTCCACAAGGCTTTTAAGATAAATCGGTTTTCCATTAACTAACCTCATATATTTGTGGTTCAAATTAATGCATTGTTCATGAAAGGCTATTAGATTATTTTTAAACATCGATCTGCTGGGAACACATTCCCTGAAAATCCAACATCCAGCTACACAGACTAGTTTTCTGCATTTCCTCCAGCAAAAGCAGCATTTTGTTTCTAATAAACAACAGAAAAAGTGGGTGTAAATTATCAATGATGGCCAAAAAAACACAAACCAGAAAATCCACAATAGACCAAATGAAGAGAGATGAAGATACTGTAGGGTTTCTGTTGACTTCACTGTCGTCTAAACAAGGTGTCTCTCCTGTACATCTTATTATACATTAAGGCTGGGCAAAATGATGATATACATATTGACAAAACAATATAAAAATAAGAATCTCACACATTATAACTCCAGTTAGTTTAATTGCCTTGCAGTTTCAATGAGCCTCACGCAGGAAGCGAAATAAGAACCAATTTCTTCTTATTTTGATTCGTATTCACGATTTATCATTTTGTGATTACCCATTGATTTCTGGGATTCACCAATGTTTTCTTATTTTTGCTTTTCTCTTAGGCAAGAGAACATTTTACAGTGGTCGAGAGCACTTTTACCAAGATAAGAAAAAAAGTATCTTGTTTTCACAATCCACAAATTGTTTGTCCAATGCAAGGAAACATACATTTTAAATTTGAGGAACATAAACAAAACACATAAATATTATATATATTATATGATTTAAAGTAATGATAATGATTGGAATATTAAATGTTGTTAAATGTTAATTGTGGTCTAAAGAAATACTATTGGTCCATTGATCCCAATTAAGACTATCAAAACCCTTGGATGATATTGCATGTGTTCAGCTTCTGAATGGCTTACATACTGCTCTGTGATTCTTTTTGATTTTCCTGTAACGCCATTACTGACGCTCTGGATAATCACATCTTTACTTTCTTTAAGTTTATTTAACAGTACCTAATTTCACTACAGCTGAAGTTCTTCTTCTAACGGACATTTTTTGGTGATATCTCTTCAATTCTTGGCCATGTGCCAGAGTATTTGCATATGGCACAATACCTGCCCTAACATAGTGTTTAGGGGGCGTTACCTATGATAGTACCTGCCCTTATATTGTGTCTGGGGGACGTTACTTATGCTAATAATAATTGTCCACACGCCTCCAATTTATGATTAAGTGGGATCCATCATTCATGGGTGCATGGGTAAGAGCAGATTTGGATGGTTGAGAACGTTTGGTGCATCTAGAGTTGACTTCTCTTATATGTTTTAGTCTTAACAGAAAATGAAGAGAAAATAGAGAAATTAAAAAGCATGTTGCTGCATGAGGCCCATTGTGTATTATTATAATTAACTTTCTCACTCTAGTATTGCTCATGCTGGCTCAGTGACACACCTAAAAGGACCTGAGCCTTTCATTGATGTTATTAATTACACCTGTTCTTTTGGTGCCATGACAAGGCACAACGTCGACTATGAGTAAGACGGGCTTTTTAACTGCACTCTCAGAGATCTCTTTCATTTTTATAAATTGGGCGACATGAGGAATTCATGGTCATTAACGAAGAATGCTGTGTAAAAATGACTCTGGCAGGTGAGTAAGGGTTCTTTCAAAAGCAGTGCAGAATGAGCCAGTTTGATCTATTGAGAAGCTGACACACAATTCCCCCAGTCACATAAAAAATCCTTTTGAATGCGTCTGAAAATCAACAGGACATGCTGCATTTTTCTCCAGGCCAAGGAGAGTTTCCAGATCACCGGGAATTTGACTTGATCCGTTACATTTCTAATGTGCTTGTTCTAACTATGTGCTGCAGATCAAATCAAATCATGGAACTTGTGGAGTAATAATAATAAAAAAAGCAACAACCATATAAACTATATATCAAAATACACCTCTCCAATAACAGTCCAGCCTGGGAACAACGGTCAGACAGACAGAATACGAAGAATGGACAGGGGATGAAACTAACAAAAGAAAGTAGAGGAGACAAATCCTGCAGGAGACGAGGCTGACCGACGGAGAAAACACAACCAGACCGAGGAAATCACAAAGAAGCATGCACAAACAGAAATATATATTGAAAGAGCAACAGAGAGTAATAACAAGTAACGCGCAGAGAGAGATGCACAGGGCGCCACGGAGATGAAGATAAACAGAGAACGTTAGGAGGGAGGAAACACGTGGAGTGAGATGATGAGCTAAGGGAAGAAAGTTTGTGTGAGTTTTTTGCCACTCTGTGTGAGTCAGACAGTAACGTGGCGGCCCCGATGACTCTCCCTGTGGCTTCAGCCTCGATCCCACTGAAAGGTCAAAGCTTCCTTTAAACTACCTATTAGCGCACCTCTCTTTATCTCTCTGTCTCTACCACACACTTACTTGCTTTCTGTGTGTGCAGCTTGTACTGAATGTGTGTGTGCATAATGTGTTTCCACTCAGCGCCAGCAGCGGCGGCGGTGCCCATCCCTCCCGCTCCAGCCAGGACTGGTGTCACCCTGAAGCACAGAGCTCGTACTCTGGCCAACACGGACAGACTAAATGCCACCTAGTCTGCTGTTTATAGGTGTGAAATTGAGTGTGTTTGTATGCCACTGTCAAAAACACCAACTCTAGAGCACTTGTATTACTGTTTTTTTTTTTTCTAAAGCCACAGTGCTGGAATAATAGATAACACATTCTTCTGTTGACTCCCATAGCCAGTGACAGTTAGGGTGATAACTGCCAAAGCTGTGAAAGGCCTTGTGTACATTTGGAGATTCATATACTCCACTGTCATTACTGACAATGCCACAAGAGGCTAGTGCCAGTTACTTTGAAAAAGTCAAAAGCTGGAAAATCAGCCACAGTGTCAGACTTTGAAACCCCCTGCTTTAGGGTGAGGTAATAAGTCTGTTTCGCTGTCTTTTGCAATGTTCTTTACTCCAGTGGTACCCCCTCAAGGACTCCTAAAAGGGGTCCACAGCAAAAAAGGGAATCATCTATTTTCTCTTTAATTAATTCCTAGGTAACACAATGACAGAATGTATGACTATTTTGGTCATGGGTTCAGGGTCTGAAATTAACTTTTTTCACTGCCTGCTACTGTGGCAGGCAAGTATTTGTTTTGTCTGCCACTCAGACATTTTATCTGCCACTGTTGAAATCTATGAGCTAAATGAAGGAATAACATTTTAGATCTGATGTCATTCAATGTTTGATATAAACTGAGAAAAAAAAGTTTGGAAACTTGTGTTTGGTTGATTATTTCTTTGTTGTTACAATGTAGCGGCCGTGATAAATTTGCCGAAATGCTACCCACATAATCAGCTGTGCTGCTCATCCCACAAATGCATGATACTTACCAGTTGGACATCATTGTGAGGGTAAATAAACAGGCTTCCCAACGATGTAAAATACAATGCCAATTAGCATTTTAACAACACAGAAATAATCGACCAAACACAAGTTTCCAAACTTTTTTTTCCCAGTTTATTTTACACTAGGGATGAGTCGTGATTTTCGATTTTTTCAAAATATTAACATTAGATTACTCGCCACTGCCAATAATTTACCCACATTTAGCGGGTAGCGGGTGCTAATTTCTTACCCTGCATGGGTTTCATACACTTTCTTTAACAATAACCTCTAAAAGCAAAATTTCTAACAGGTGGGGGACCCTGGGACAAAATCCTATCAAGTGGGGGTCCGTGGTCTAATTTGTGTCAGTTTAGGGGTCCTTGATGTGAAAACGTTTGGGAACCACTGCTTTACTCAAGCGACACACAGAAGCAAGGCAAACAACGACTAAAACCAGAAAGAAACAATCCTGCAAAGGCAACATGAATATCATCATCTTCATCCCCGCTGTCACAATATTGCAATCAACATTAACATAATCAGCATCCACTTACCTGGTTGTGTCCTGAAGAGAGTCATGTATCCACAGAAGATTTGAACTAAGCTGAGCTAATTAACACATTTTTTAAAAAGAAAATCTGATTCATGCTAAAGTATCATTGTTTGGGTTTCTGAACCAAGTCCATCCCATCAGTAGAGGCTACTTAAAGTTAAACCCCGCAAGCTCACTGCCCCACTGCCTCAGTGGTTAGAGTGCCAGGTCATTGGTCAGCTGGTTGATACAGGGGACCGCCGTGTGATGGAGGTCTAATGGGGAGGGAAGGTTAATGGGTTGATGAGGTGTTGCTGTGTGAGAAGCACCAGTGAAGCCGATCTAAGTGGCTGTAGATTAATGGAAAGGTTGCTGTATGGGCTTTCCTCAGGTAGATTGACAGAGGGAGCTTCACCTGTATTTGCTCGTTAAGTTCATAGAATTTATAATTCGTTGCCTGAAGGTCTTGCAAGTAGATTCATATGGAAACAAGCTGGCTGGCATCAACTACTCTGTGCTAACTGATTTATTAAAATAGCCCTATGGTTAATAAGTAATTATGTACTGAATTAATAACTGATTCGCAGGCTCGATTCATGGTATAAAAATAAAACATGGAAAGTGTAACGAATGAGAAAAGGAGAGAGGAAAGGTTTCTGCGTGTGAGTTGTGGAACAAAACAAATAAAAAGGATGAAATGTTCGGATGCAGATAGAGAAGATGGAAAAAAAGGAAGGGAAGGAATGAGTTACCAGGAAACAGGGTGTCGGCTATATAAATATATATGTGACTTTTGCTGTATTTGCCTTCTATTCAAAGTAGAATATTGATCATGCGCCTTTTCTTTAGTCCTGAAACTCTCCACTCATTCTCTCTGCTGTCTTTTCAGTTTCAATCTGTCATTCACTCTCTCCCCTCTTCATTCTTCCTTTCTGTTCCTCTTGCTCTCACACACTGCACTTTGAAGTGTGAGTGTGTGTGCTTTTGGACATATTTGAGGCTACATTGTGCATACTTGAAAGTGAGTATGTATGTAAATGCAAAAAACGTGTGCGCGCTACCTATATGTGATTGAAGAGCAGGCAGCTGGGTTTGTACATGTGTGTGTGTGTGTGTGTGTTTGAGATGTCTTGCACGCCTGCTTGCATCCATGTGATTGTATGAAAGGGAAGTTAAAGCCGCACGCACAGCAGAAGATGACCTAAAGCCAGACACCGCTGTGTTTGGTTGAGCCTCACAGCTGAGAGGAGAGAGACCCCAGCCGACTCACTTCACACACACCTACAAACACACACACACACACACAGCTTCATCACGCACTGGTGTGTGTGCGTGTGTGTGGTGGAGAGAGGACGGCAGGAAGGAAGGAAAACATGAAGGACAACATGAAAGAAGGAGGAATGAGGGAAAAATTAAAGAGTGAACAGAAAGTGCAGTGCGTGGTCATTTCAGTTAAGAAAGCTGAGACATGAAAAAAGATGGAAATTATGTGATTGAGAGAAACAGAGGGAGAGGGAGAGAGAGAGAGAGAGAGAGAGAGAGAGAGAGAGAGAGAGAGAGAGAGAGAGAGAGAGAGAGAGAGAGAGAGAGAGCTGAATCTCTTGCTTGTACCATGTACAGGTAACAACATGTTCTGCCCTCTAGTCCAATAACTGGTCTGTTGGATGCATCCAAATTGAAAAGCATATGAGTGCATCTACCTCATTATGTGCATCTCTCTCTGCTCCCTCCCGAAATTTCCATTTCTCCTTCTCGCCGTCTTCATTTTTCTTTTTGCCTCTCCCTCCATCTGTCTTATTTTTTCCTCATCTTATTTTTTCGCTTCTCTTCTCCCCTCTTCCCCATTTTTTATGAGTGGAAATTATCACTACCTCAAAACTACAATCTACTCAGCCACAATCAATCACCGGCCTTTTCTTCTTCCATTAGTTTTTTTAACGCATTCGATGTTTCGGAGGTTGTAGCAGTCTAGAGTGAAGATACTGGCATCATATGAAATTACAAAAACTTAAGATATCCATTGGTACCAACCATGTCATACTAGCTTGTCGCGAAGGACGTGGAATAACGCTCCAAACTTGGGGTAAATTTTGGAGAGGAAAAATTTTCAAAGGGGTCCCTTGACCTCTGACCTCAAGTCTCCCCTTTACAGACATGCCCACTTTATGATAATCACATGCAGTTTGGGGCAAGTCATAGTCAAGTCAGCAAACTGACACACTGACAGCTGTTGTACCTTTGAGGGTTTCTGGACAATATCTGTCATTGTTTTGTGTTGTTAATTGATTTCCAATAATAAATATACACCTACATTTGCATAAAGCACGCATATTTGTCCACTTCCATGCTGATAAGAGTATTAAATACTTGATATATCTTCCCTTTAAGGTACATTTTGAACAGATTAAAAAAATGTGCGATTATGTGATCATGATTAATCGTGGACAATCATGCGATTAATTTGGATTAAATATTCTAATCGATTGACAGCCCTAGTTTAAAGTAACATTCTCCTTTCAGCTTGAACTACACTAATTTTTCTCGTGCTATCTGCGTAGGAAAACATGGACATATCATCTGTGATGTCTCCCATTGGCTTTTGACAGGGCTTTTTGGAGCCAGGAGTTTGTGTTTACCACTAGCTGCCGGCTGCCATCTTGTCAGCTATTTGGAGCCAGAAAAGCCAAATTTTGGCAACATGGTGGAGTCTGGATGGAGCAGATATTGGTCAAACAGGCAGCAATCACAATGACAAAGTATTCAGAGCTGTCAATCAAGCAATCCAGTCTGGCGGCGGCTATCGTACAGGGCAAGAGGGGTCATTGGATGGTTGTCAGATCTCAACCCAAATGATCACTTATTGGAGATTTTTGAGAAACTTCCAAGTTTAAGAGACTCAAAGAATCTATGTCAGGAGTATAGAAGCTGTTCTGGTGGCTCGCGACTCGACACATCACTAAGAAACCATGTGGTTTTATCTTTTAATTGGTCACCCATGTGTACACTAACAGACATAACGTACGTTTACTTGTTTCTGTACTTCTTGAGAGAATCTGGTGGTCTTTCCAACTGGCCTTCTGTTCAAACTGCATCTTCAGGGACACTCTGCCGTGGTGGTTAATGCTTGTTCTCTCTCTGCTTACGACCCCTCTTTCCTCACTCTCCAATCCATCTTTCCCTCCACTTTCATTTATCTCTCTCTCTCTTTTTTTCTGCGGTATAGCTCGGGCTAATTGTTACATCGTTGTAGCTCTGAAGTCGCCCTGTGTAGGAAGCGTGGCCGATCGCCGCTGGGTCTAACGCGGCATGGGGGATGGGGAATTGAACAAGCATTGGCCGTCAGAGCTGGTTAGCTTCACAGAGCTCTTGTCACAACTACACTCACAGTACAACCTGTTTACTACCCAACCACCCCCTCCCCCGCCACCCCCTGCAATTACCAGCTCCCCAGCAGGCGCCAAACTAGCGCCTGGGGAGAACTAACTCTATCAGCAGAAAGGGAGGAAGAAGGAGGGAGGGAGCCCCATTAAGAGGCTGAGGCAGGGTGGTGGTGTATGGGACAAATCCTGGAGGGACAAGCATGGAGCGAGCATGTGTGTGTGTGTATGTATAGTTTGGAGATTTGACGCTAAATTAGGTGTGGCAGACCATGGTGTAGCAGAAAAAGAGGCAAGTAATGGATGTTTAGTGTTATAGGGCCCTTGGAAAATCAGCCTTTTTCTACTAGTCTATAAACCTACCATTAAAATGATTGAATCAATGAAGGAGGGAACCATCTATGCAATAAAATGATGTAACGGATGGGTTAGGATTTTAGGGCGCTGGGAATTAAATACAACTGTATAATAGTATTGATGTGTTGGGTATATATATAGTTGCATGTGGGCGTCAACCTGTCGCCATGACCTGGCCCCTGACTCACAGGGACAGTGGGGCAGTGAAACAAGCAGCAGCACGGGACCCCTACAACACAACACTGCTTCTCAACCGTCTGTCTGGATGACAAACAATAACAACAAAAGACCCTTTATAGAGACTGCAGGGACACTTCAATGGATGTGTAACAAGGTGTGAAAAGGAAAGGTAACCTCTTAATTATCAGCCGATTAGTAATTTGTATGCTAATTGTGGCAGGCACTGTCAAATCTGAGGATGTGACAGAGCGAAACGGCAAGAAATGTTGAGGATCAGTCTGAAAAACGAATAACCTGACTTTGTGATTTTTTTTTAAGGTAGTGGGGACATGGCTTAGTTGAGAAACAGCGTGTTAGGGAGCTCGTACCACCTGGACCAACTGTTATAAAACTCTCGATATGTCCCACAGACTTCACTTTTTTTCCAGGAGTATCTGACAAAACAGGATTTGTTTCTCTAATTACCCATTACCCATACAATAAACCAATGGTACTCTCCAGGCAAATTGAGATTTTCACTTTTAATGTGTTACACCATCTTATTTAGACCCCCCCTCCCTCCTAATCCTCCTACCATGCTTTTCATCCTGTCCACCATAAGCCATCAGATACTCCTGGAAGCCATTCCCACCTGAAATCTCATCATCCATCCAATCTGTCTTTCATCTTTCCTCCCCGAATCTTTCCATCTCTCCCCATCTTAACCTTCTCTAAAAGTGGGAATGGCTGCAGTGATAGTCAGATGTGGTCCAGAAGTGGAAGGAGGGTTTTTTTGTTTTTGTTTTCCTCTTTCTCCCTGCCCACTTACACTGCACATCTACGCGGATGGACTTGATGGCAGCCACCCCCACCCCGTTGTCAGCCTTGCAGTAGTAGCGACCCCCCTGCACCCTCTGGATGCCCTCGATGCGCAGCGTCTCGTTGTAGATGGATGTTTCCTGGAACTTGTCTGATGCACTGCCTGCCGTCTTCGTCCACCGTACCTGAAGAGAGAGCGGAGGGGGAGAGGGGAGAAAAATGTTGAATTGACGAAGATGCTGTCGGTGAAAGCAAGGTGTAGCAAGGACAGAATCAGTCACAGTGTAGTGGAAGAAAGTTAAGACAGCGAGAGAGAGAAAGAAAGATGAGGGAAGGTAGGCTTTGACATTTGATTTCCAAAAAACTTAAAAGATACAGTATAAACAAAAAGCACCCACTCAAACATCTCTCTACCCACACAGATATTCTTGTTTATGCACACAACTCATAATTACACCGATAAAAGTAAAATTTAAAAGTAACATTCTGTGCTCCTTTCCTGCAAAGAAAAATGAGTGACATGTAATTCTTCAATAGAAGATTTATAACCTTGATTGAAGATGAAAAGCAGTGTGCCACTGCCCTCTCTGGTGGAAAGTTTTAAGCCTGTTTCTCTTTTGCACCAGACACAAAGTAGAGCGTAGGTAGAAAGTAGGTGAGAAGTTAAAGCCGTCTGTCTTCCCAAGATATATGACAGCATCAGTCATTTTAGCAAATAGCCAAAAACAACATGTTCGTGGCTGTAGGAGTTATGACTAACGTCCATTGGGAATTTTGTGTGACTGTGATATAGAGCTACAAAGTCTACATACGAATGGGTTACGGTGGTTGGATAGGCGGACTTTGACAGGGTAGTCATCTGTTCGTTTCCAGTTTAAATGTTAGTTTCCTTTAACCACGATTGTTCAACGAAGCTCCTCTAATCTTAACAAAGTTGTAATTTTAGCCCAAACCACAATGTTTCCCTAATATTAACCAAATAGTTATTTAAAACCAAACAATGATCTTTCCCTGACCACATCATTTTTTAACCTAAACCTAAACAAGCCTTAACCATAGTGTTGTCACATCATACAAAGCTATGACAGACAAATGACATCGTTCTGCTGCTCGTAGTGTAGTTCTGAAGGGCAGTTGAAAGGTACATCTACATAAAGCAGATTCAGACACAAAAAAATATAAGGACTGGAAAAGTCTTCATTCAGCCCTGTCTCCTTAAAATTACTTTCCCATACAACAAACTATATTGTGAATTACGTTTCGAGGGAAATGTGGATTACGTTTGTTTTTGATGTATCACAAATACGTTTGCAATGATAGTCCGCGTAGGGAGGAGGTCAGGGTGGATGGGTCAAACAAACACAGGGCTTTCACCAAAGGAGACCATTGTTCATGTTCCATGTGAAAATAAAAGTCAACGTTCACTTAATTTAATTTACGTCCGTAGTTTAATAACGTAACAAATGTAGTCATTTTAAGACAAACCATGATTTTTTTTTTTTTTAAATCTAACCAAGTAGTTTTGTTGCCTAAACTTAATGAAGTAGTTTTGTTGAATTTTTTTGTTTTGTTTTGTTTCAATTTACAACGTTGACCACGTGTTTAAAACAAGCGGCAACCTCCGGGGCTGAGAAATGAAGCCAACGTGGAAGTGCCAAAAACTGCAGTTCTTCGAATGCCCACTTGAGGCTGGCTCCAAAAGGGAGTCAATCCCCATAGACCCCCATGTGAAAATGCTCAAATTTACAGCAGAAATAAATATGTTTACAACCTGGTAGAAAAAATTGTTTTGGTGTCTATAGCTAATTTCCCCATTCATTACAACTGTACAGGGGGTGAATTTGTATATAACACGCTCGTTTAAATAATATTAAGGCTTAAATTTAGGCATAATGAGGGTGTGGCTGCTTTCAGTGACAGGTGGGTACCATACAAGATCGCTAGCTGCAAGCTGTTTTCCCTGCTGCGTCACCCAGGCCCGCCTCAGCTCCACCGAGGATCCACCTCTATGCCCATTTTTGACTGTCGTCACTGCCAAAATGGTGACGGCCAGAGCCGCCCACTTTGAGCTTCACAACGGCTCTTCAGAAACCTATGGGTGACGTCACAGAGTCACATATTTTATACAGTCTTTGGTTTAAAACTGTTTAAAACCGTAATATGGGAGAAAATTTGCTTCCCTCAAAACATAATTGAGAATGCAGTTTAGTTGTATGGGAGCGTAACTTTGTAGGAGACAGGATTGCTTCATTTCACTGGGCGGGTCATTAAATCTGAATAACTAGAATAAGTCTGAATAACCGCTAAAAATTATAAATGCGGTTATGCCTTTTTTCTCGACGATAAAATCTGTGTCTGCTCCATAGAGTGGAAGTTAATGACACTAAGCGTCGTACTCATGGTGTCCATGATGCTAAACTCAGACCATTAAGAGTTTTGACAAACTCTATATGGCTTTTTCACGCCTCAATTATCCCATCAAGCCGTGGGAACGCTGCACGGCCGACAGCTACATGATACTTTCACTCGATTAATCAAGAGCACAAACACACACACACCCTTCAGAGATACATGAAAGCCTGAAAACTCATCAGCACTGGGATGCTGTGTGTGTGTGTGCAACTTTGTGTGTACAGTCCATTAATCCCTATTAACCCTTCTGTCTGTTATCAACCTCGATGAGACTATCAACCATGTCCTGTTGAGGAGGTCAGAGAGGATAATGGGTAAAAGTCACTGATACGGCGTGTTTGTGTGTGTATGCGCGCATGCAAATGTTTGTGCGTGGAAGTGTGTGTTTCCTGCTTTCATGCACAGTTGTCTGCTTGTGTTCCTGAATATGTACACAATATCGGCGTACACATTCACTCCTGCGTAAGTGTGAGCGTGTGTGAGTGTGTGTGTGTTGGTTAGAAAGCAGGTTATATGGATTAGCAGATTATCAGGGCCTGTGTAAACGCTCCCTGTCTGTTTATTCAGCTCTGTTTGTGGGAAGGATTTGGAGGAGGCATTGATCAACGCAGCCAAGGTGAGCAATGAACCGAACCCTGTCTCTCCATGGTTTAGTGACTCCAGTTTGCATGCATGTGTGTGCTTGTGTATGTGGGTGTGTGGAGCTTTGTGAGAGACAGAAAAGGAGAGAGAGTGAAAGTGAGCATGAAGTGTGCATTTGTGTTTTCCTGCTTTTATCCTCTCTATTCAAGGATTAAAAGATGAGCCGAAATCTTACAAATTACGGACATTATGTTTGCTCTCGCTTTGGAAAGGTTGTGTTTTAGAGTTATTCATAGGATTACAGTTCAGGAACATTAAGATTACTTTCAAGAATAATCTTAATGGCAAGATTATGTGATAAGGGTTTTGGAACAGTAGAGTAAAAACGACAAACAAACAAACAGCCGTTAGGACCCACGTAGGGGTTTAACCTCCAGCCTATAACAGTGCGCACGGTGTGCTGCCTGTCAGGTGGTCAAATACCGCCGCTTTGTTACGCCCCTCGGCTTCTGATACCAAGGCACAAGCATTAGGCTACACATCGATGGACACAAGTCCCCCTTTCGATGCTTTGTGGCCATATTTGACGGATGGGAACAGGTATGTTACGTCGCTGTGAGTTCCCCTGTTCCTCTGTATCTCCTCGGCTGTGTGCAGTGGCTGTTGTGTGCTGCTATCGGTGTGTCAGTTTGATCGAGGCACACACACCAGGCAGAGAGGACAGCCTGCCTTTCGGATGCATTCATTAAAAATCAGGCAACTCGGCACCTTCCTGCAGGGTTGTGCGGAGTTAGTTGTGTGTTTTAGAATGTAACCGCTGGGAACCGATCAGAAAATAACATTTTATGTCTCCGATCTGCTGCTTTCCCCGCTCTCTCTCTCTCTCCTTTTACTCTATAGCTCGCTCGACCACCGCTTCTCTTTCTCTCCCTCTCGCTAGTTGAGCCGTGGCCAACGTTGAATGCTGTGTGTTAACAAACAGCAACCGACAACTGTTGCATTTTATACCTTTAAAAAAATGGTTGAGAATGAAATCGGGATGATGTATTGCACTCAAAAGATTACAGAAAGTCAATGGAAGAGGAAGTAGCACATGAGCTTACAATAATAGTGCTGGGAGTATTGTTATATAAGGAGATCCTGGGGTGAAAGGCATGAGTAAAGTATGTAAGAAAACAGAGAGAGAAGTGTGAGGAAAGGAAAACAGCGCGAGTCGGTGAGGAATATAGTAGGCAAGGAGAAGGTGAGAAATAAAAAGATTGCATGTGTAAGTGAAGAGTTTCAGCGAGCTAGAGCAAGAATGAGAGGGAATGATATATACAGTATCGCTGGCAGCTGTGTGACGGGGAGAGAAATAGTGCATCACACTCTGAGTCGCTACATCGGGGAGGCAGATGAAGCGAAATAGAGAGAGGTGATATTGTGAATAAAGGGGACATTGTGTGCGATGCAGATGACAGGCAGGCGGCAGAGGAGCCTATATCTGCCTGTGACACCGGCAGCTTAAAACCATCACCTGCGCTCTCTTTCTCTGACCTCGTTCGCTCTCCCTCCTCCACACCTTCTTTCTTCTCCCTTCCTTCAATAGACGTGTGACGCTGCTCTATTTTTTCCTCTCGGGTCCCGACGGATTGGTCTGGATATCTCTCCCGGTCCTTTTCTCTCCCTCATCTTATCCCTGTCTGGGCGCTCTTCTTTTCCTTTCCTTTATTTCTTTACACTGCCTTGCCATCAGATCTAAATGCACACCCATTTTCACACATTGCCCCAGACTTTCTCCCCGACGCAGATTCACACACACATGCTGGGAAATGAAGATGCATTTGTTGAGTCAGAGCCTTTTGTAATATTAGCTCTTACATTTGGTTAGAAGTGTAATATGAAGGGAAGGTTTGGGATCCCCTGGGATCCGGCTCAACATGAAATGCAGCAGGTTTTTGTTCGGGGTTTCTGTATTCAGCTGGGGGAGCAGTATGCTGTCGAAGACACAGATGTTTCAACAGGAGAACAGACACAGTCTTGTCAGAGTATTGCGAGGAGGAAGTTGGGGACCACTTTGTGTTTGTGGTTTTATGGGAGGGTGGGTGGGTGTTGCTTCACGAGGCCCCGATCAAACTGCGGTTATTGAAGAGTGCACTAAAATACTGACCAGAGCCAAGTAGGCTAGTAAATGTTCCATTAGTGGTCACATGTTGTGTGATCATTAGAGATGGCTCGATACCACTTTTTAATGTCCGATACCAATCCGATAATGTCTTTTTCCCTCTCTTAAACAACTAAATGTAATAACTTTAGTTATTTTGCAGATTCAGGTTATTAATACAAAATATAATGAACAAATAAATGATGTATTATTATAGATTAAACTACCCAGCAGTATATAAAGTCATTAAAATGAGCTCCACATTTACCAACTGCAACATTAAACTGATGAACACTTTAATGCATCAATGAGTAGAATACAATAATATAATATATATTATTCAGCATAATGAATACTTTTACTTTTGGTACTTTAGGTTTATTTTGATGCTAATTTTAATGTGACAGTGCAATAAAAATATGTTATTACTAAACTCAATGAATAATTGTGATAAATAATCGTGATCTCAATATTGATCAAGATATTTGTGATCATCGTTTTGGCCATAATTGTGCAGCCCCTAATCCCCTAGTGATCATCATTCGCTATAATTCCCACAATGTTTGTTTCCCACCAATGACTTGCAGTTTCTGCATTGATAAATCCATTAACGGCAATAACTTGTCCTTGAATCTTCCACACTCCCTTGGTTACACTGATATGGACTGAGCCAAGTGAATGTGTTTGAGTGTTTGTGCTGTTTGATACAAACAGAGTCAAGAGTTTGGTACTGCATTTGTTTTGAAATACATTTTTAGATTTTGCCAGGTGTTACTCGGTTGCTGTGTCTTTGAAGGTTCAATGTTCAAACCCAAAAAGCGAAGTCAATATTTTCGGCGAAATGCAGCTTTTTCCCTTTAAGCCCTAAAGCGCATTCAGCAGCAGTCCTCATGTTTTTGATGAGTTGTTGTGTTGTGGACTGGATCAGATAAACAAGACTTTATTGGCATTGTCAACCATATTGCGACCTGACAAGCAAGTCAACATTTTCTTAGCAGTAGCTCACAGCATCTCCAGCCACAGTAAATCCGGCTGTACTCCATAACACACATGGATATTTTAACAACACACCCAGGTACCAGTTTATTAGGCACACACACCTTGCTGAATCCACTGCAACCCAATACAACAGCCCTGCAATAAAACTTAACTTTATAAAGCGTATAATGTTCACTTTTCGTTGAGACGGCGCACAAATTATTAGATAATCCTTTCAATGCTCAGCCACCAAAATGATAGAGTTAAATCGACACCTCTCTGACACACTGTCAACAAAAAGTCACATTATGAGCTTTGTAAAGGGGGGATTTATTGCAGAGCTCTCGTATTGGATTGCTTTGGATTTAGCTGTGTGTACTTAATAAACAGGCAGCTTCAAATCAGTAAATCTGTGTTGACTTGCAGGGAAGGACAGCTAATTATGCATGATGGATATGGATCAGAAACAGTGACGGTAGAGTAGAGAAGAGAAGAGAAGGGATGAAAGGTGTGTGCTTCTCTAGGTGTTGAGGGAGAAGAAGGCTAATGTGTGTCAACCATGCTGACAGGTCAGTGGCCTGCAGCTGTCTGTCTACACACCTCTTCTTTCTCTATGTGTGTGTGGTCTCATCTCTCTCTTTCTGACTGACTCTCTCTCACCGTTTCCCTCCATCCATTCTGTCTCTACAAGTCTAAAGTTGTTCTTTAACATCTCTCATATATCTCGCTTCTCCTTCACACACACACAGACACTCTTTCCCTCCCTCTTCTGAGCCTCTCACTTCTCTCCTCAGAGTGACACATTTCAACAGGCTCCAGCAGACACGGTCCGATGGCCGTCGGACCCTTTAACCCCGCTGTCTTAACTGGAAACTGTCAACACGACACAACATGAGAGGCCTTAATACTGAGTTAGCATCTAGCTTAGAAAAAGGAGGTTGAGATGGTTGTTTACACCTTGCTCTTTGTGTTTTATCAATATTCAGAAACAGCTGTCACAAGTAATAAAAAATAATGCAGACTAAGTGCCCTAATCTGATCCAGAATTGTTATGATGCAGCTACCGAACTGGACGGGTCACCTGTCGATCGCTTCACACTCCCACATTTACATTTCTGCCTGAGCAATTAAGAGGCAATAATCCACCTGACTAGCAAATGATATCCACATTGGTAACACTTTATGGTAGGGTACATGAATTCATTCATGTATGTCCTAATGCAAGAACGATAATGTTAAATGATGCAACAACTATTTACTGTTGTTTATGGTAACACTTTCATGGTAATTAGGAGATAATTAGCAAGTAACCTATTTGAAATCTTTTTGGAATTACTGCCAAATGACCCCAATATTTACCTCAAAATGTATCGAAATTGACTTTATTATAAACATGATTTAATAATTATGTGCTAAAATAACATATAATGGTTAAAATAGGGGCCTTAGGTTGAGAAGTGGCTGTGTGCTGCTCTTCATCGGAGGTGGAAAACCAAAACTAATAGAAGACACTTCTGATCAGGCACAAATCTCACCATTGTGCGACTTATTGTCTACACAAATGTAACCTGTTAGCTAATGTAATGATTCAGGGAGTTTTTTTAAGAAATTTCAAATATGTTATTTGCTAATTATTATCTGTTTATCATCAGACATTGGAAATTAAGCATATCAATTAACTTTGTATTCAATCGCAGTTAAAGGGACAGGCTAAAAAACTGATCAGTCGCAGCAGTGCACATGTTGAAATCCAAGAGTTGTATAACCACGATTAACTAAGCCTGTCATGTCTTGAGTTGATTCCACAGATCAGGACTGATCCAGGCCGATAATGAATAATATTGACTTCCATAAAGCCCACTGTTTGTTTGCTCAGTGTAGGTCGAGAGTGTGTATGTCAAAAATGTCCCATTAAACACCCTTACGGGCGCTTCCACTTTCACATCTTTTTCGTCTCGAGAATCGCAGACTTTGATATATTGCTGTCAAAGTTTTTTCGCTTTGGAAACATTTAGTCCATTTTAATCAAACCGGTCTGAGGCCGCTTGCGAGAGGTGGTCTCAGACCGGTTCAATTAAAACTGACTAAATGTTGGCTTGTGAAAGCACCCTTAAATACTAATAACTTAGAAATCATGAAGCTGCTGCCTTAATTAATGCCTAGTTAATTATTGTACATTCCTAATAGTTCATGAAGTACTATGGTATTTTTATGTTAATTATATGGCAAACAGTGTTTCTTTCTCTGGTAAAAACTTGTATTTATTGGGAAAATATGGAATCAAACTCCAACTGTAAAATCAGCAGAACTAATATCCTTTTGCCGTAATAGTAGAAAATGTTCTACCGTCTTTATTACCGTGAAATTCTGTCAATCACAGCTGCCAGGTTTTTACAGTAATTTTTTTTTTTTTACCGTGATGAATGAATTCATGCTTTTTCTTGCAAGAGGTCATGAATGAATTCATGATAATTCCACCCTTACCTTAAACTGTTACCACATCCCCCTGTTTTGTGGACCTAAAATCATTCACCATTAACCACTGAGTAAAACACTGCTGTGAAAAGTTAAATCCTTCCTTGTTTGACATCACTGTAAGCAATGTTTAGCTTGTAAGGCTTCCCCCCCCTCTAAACCACTGCTGCTTCCTGCGGTGTTAAAGAGTTTGAATCCGTTATGTTCCCTCTCAGTAACTCACCGAGAGCTTGCTAGGCCTGCCTTCTACAATTTTTCTAACTCTTTTCTTGATGTAGCGCCAGCGGAGTCGACGATACAGTGCTTTATCCATCCAACTGGCTCACTTACCGTGAATAGGCTTAAGATAGTAATCCTGTTATCGGGGAATACTACTTGGCACGGACGCAGACCCACACACACACAGAGGAGCTCAGACATACAGAATCCCACGCGTAAGCACACAGGATTCAACGTCTGAGGGAAAGTGTGGGAGAGGAAGAGAGAAAACAGGCAGAAATGACAAAATAACAGCGACAAAAAGAGGAGTAGGGCAGGTTGATAATGGCAGCTTGAACCGATGAACAGAGACTGAGAAGTAATCGCTCCCACTTTGCTTTACAAAAATTGTCTAAATGGAATGACTTGAACTTGAAATGACAAGGTGTGGATGACATACAGTATAAGACTAAATAAACTTGCACATGGAAATATCCATTCTAATTATCTGTCACTGGGAGGAGATATGGAGGGATAGCAACTGAGCAGGAGGAGGAGGAGAGGAGGAATAAATGGATGGTTAAAAGAGTAAGAGACTAGAGTGAGTAATAAATATCATTTCAAGCATCGCCGCCTGAACGGACGTTGCTTTGCTGATTCATGACATCATGTGTCGAGAAGAAGCTCAGGGGAAGAGAGCTAAGAAGAATAAGAGATGTGTGGGTTCAGGTGAGTACAAGACAGATAGTAGGCAGATAGTTTTCTTTCTTTGTTTTTTCTTTCATCTGGAAATGAATGAAAAAAAAAGTGTGAGAATAAAAGGACAGGCTGCTCTCATACACTTCATACCTACAAAAAGTGCACTGTAATTTATACTGTATATCCAAGGAAATCAATTTGTATGTAATCCACATAATGATGAACCAGGAATTATAAAGAGCGACAAACGCCACTTAAGGAGGCGGTCGGGGTGGATGGGTGGGTCAAAAACCACCGGAGACTCGTGTTCGTATCCCGTGTGAAACCAGAGGTCAATGTTGGTTTATTTGTAACATAACTTCTGTACTTAAGTTACGCCACTTCTGTAGTTATTGTATCCCAAACCACAACCTTATTCTGAAAGTAGTCTTGTTGCCTAAACCTAACTAAGTAGTTTCTTGTGAAGAAGGAAGTTTATTTTGAAAAGACTGGAGCAGAAATTGACACGTGCATCATGTGCTGCTGGACATTCATAGGAAAATACACGAAAAAGGGGGAATAATATTTGTGAGATATCATACGAATCGTTGTATGAGGTTGAAAAGGGGTAGGAGAGAAGCAATTAGCAGTGAAAAGTGGTAAAAGAGAAGAGGAGAGGAGAGGAGAGAATGAACTGATAAAATTGAGAAAAAAAGAAATGAGATTAGAGGAGAGGGCAAAGCAGGGAAAGGAGTTGAGGGACACAAGAAAGGGTTAACAAGGGTCACTGACATATTTGGGAGAAAATAAAAGTTTGATCAATAATAGAGAAAGAGAAATAGTATATAGAGAATAGAGAAAGAAAGCAGGAAACACAAAAAAGTACTAAAGGAAATATGGGGAGTGCAGAGCAGATATTTAACAAAGCCGATTGAGAGGAAAAATGAGATGAATGTTTATTCTTAATGTAAGTTAAATGGCATTTTCTTCAGCGATTACTTGTTTAAATGTGTAATCAATAGCCTATGTGTAATTGACAGGACTACTGTAAGCAAGTGGCGTAACTGGATTATTGTCAATATGAACATAATGGACTTCACATCAATAAGCTCTTACACAAGTCATTCAATGTAGCCGTCCGTATCTGAATAAAACTGAGCAACAGTTCGTCCTCAGTCCGTTTTATACACATATCAGAGTGAAACACCTTCCACCCCTCGGTGCAGAGATCACAAGGCACAAAGTTCAATAAAACTGACTCATTGATATTGAAGACACCGACCCTCACTCTAACCTTGACACACAATACGAATGCCTTTATCGCTCCTTCTGCCAGTGTAATGTGAGACCAAGCCTGCGATGAAATGACAGGAAAAAGAAGAATCATCAGTATTTACGGTAATGTCATGATCTTTGAAAAAAATATATAAACCGCATATTCAACGTGTGTGTTCATGAAGTCATTGTTGCTGATGATGGTGCAATATGTTTGTTTGTAAGCGCAGATAATAGATAATATGACACGGAAGCTCAACAGATGTTTTCCATTGCTTGATTTTTAAGCATATTCAGTTAATCTATTTGCCTTCTCCCATGTGCAAAACAAAACTTGCATAATTCATCTTTTTTTTTTTTGGAGCATTTCGTTGACCATCAGATTGCTTGAGTCAGAGTGGATCAAACCGGGGCGGACAGAATCAGCAGCCGTAAGCAGCTCTCTGTGTGTCGACAGCCGTCAGCAGCAGTGTCAGCCGCCACCTTACACGCTCCGCCCATGTTGGATGTGTTTGTTGTAATGATTGCTGGCTAATTAGCACAAGCACGGCAGGAGATGGAGGAATATGAGCTCTCACTTTTGAGTGTGTGTGTGTGTGTGTGTGTGTGTGTGCGTGTGTGTGTCTGTGTAGAGCAGATGATGTCATTGCTGAGTGGCATGATGATTCTGAGAAATGAGAAATGCAAGGAGGGAGGAATGAAAAGCCTGACAGATACAGTCTATCTGACACATTATTCAGATACAAATGACCTCACGAATGCTTTTCAGAAAGCCAGCTAAAGTCGACAATAAGAGCGACCCCCTGTATAAATGACGAAACTCTGACTCTTAAAAGATTATGCAGGAGAGAAGAAAGAAAGTGGAAATCAAGTAAATTAAATCATTAAAATCATCAATCATTAAAAGACTTATTACAACGTCATAATAACAAAGTGAAGGAGGCTCGAGGCCAATACTTTTCACAGTTAATCTCTGCTGATCAGCATAATCCTCGCACTTTATTCAATACCATCAATAACCCTGTCGATCTCTCGTAAAACGTGTACAGAAACAGCGTAACATAAGTGCGTAAAACATGTCACAATCGTCACTAAAAAACGTGACAAACGTCACAAACGTAACTTACAAAACAAAACACCGGTCTCAAACACCGGCCTCCTGGTTGAAAGTCGTGTGTTTGTTGGACCCATCCACCTCTCTATTTACACGGATGTGTTTACATTGCATTCAATGCAGACTACATGGCGAACAAATGACATGCCAAAAGCAAGAAAGGCGTTCTTATTGCACGCTGTCAATCTTTTAAGCTGCCGTGTTGAGATACATGGAGCATTACAAGCATAGATAGTCATGTTACATACCAATCCAAACTGTAATCACTCATCTGTCTGTCTGTCTGTCTCTGTCTAGCCACTATTCAATATCGAGAGTCTACTTTTTTCCACCATTTCATTTAACTTTTGTGAGCACAGACATTTAGACACCATCTTTATTATTTTTAGCCTCGGAGAGGGTCTTGTCTGAAAAGTACAGTGCGTTGCCACGGCAGCAGACACTCCAGAGACACCATACAGACAAGGTATAGAGGAGTCCAGCCCAGACCGGTACCCCCAGACTCATCACCCGCAATATTAAGTGTTTTTGTTATTGCTTCGAGATCGAATTTGATTTTGTCTTTGTTCTCTCCTCTTTCTCGCCGTCTCAAGTAGTCAAGGACACAGATGCAAAGGCTCGCTCTCTAAGACTCATCTGAAGTAGTTTGGTCCTGTTGTGTTTTCGACTTTCTCTTTGAACTAAAGTGTGAAAGTGATATGCAGACACGGCACAAAAGCTACATTTTAAAGTTGCCTTCATCAAGTGTTGGATAAGTGATTGCAGCGAAAAGGTTAATTAACCTACTGAATTTATCCAGGCACGTCTTCAGAGGCACAGCAGCAATATTACCTACATCAACAGTTTTATCTCTGTCTATGATTTATGATTCACATTTTGCTTTGTCTACTGTACTTACATTAAAGTGCCTGTATGTATAGCTTAGTAACAACAACCTTCCAAAACACTGCATGTACACCAAAAAATGCTTTTGTGTGCAGCATAAGATGCAGAAATTCGACGTATGTTTGGATTGTAATTTTGACAAATTCGTATTCATTTATCTCTTGTTATAGAAACGTTTTTTTTATACACGTCTAATAATTATTCTGCGACCTTGCCTGAGCGTTCGCAATACCTTAATAAATTAAGGTTGATCGCCGTCATGTCCCTTCACTCCTCCCCCGTCCAACACAGTGGCCGGATATTGCTTATCCACACTTCTATACATATTTGACTGAATCACATCAGGTGTTGTCTGTAATCAACCAGCCTGTTAATAACCAACTGTTTGATCTATGGGCTGAGATTTAGTTGCAGTTTAGTGTGAAAGCCTCGGTTAACCTGCTACACAACAGTTTTTCATCATTTTCTCTCCTGTGACAGTTTCTTTCCCCCCAAAAGGGATCGCAGCCTCGCTGATGACTCCATCTGGTCTACAGCGTGGAGCCATGGAGCCCCTCTATTATATATTTTTTTGGAAATGGCAGGGAAACAAATCGGAGATCAGCATTTTTGTTGGTGTAACCAACTCCACAGCAATTCTTCAGCATAGCGTTATTACTATTACCGGTTTGTTGAAGTTTGGAGACATGTTTCAACTTCCTCTGTTTACACTCTCGCCATCTAAGAGGGACGGGGGATTGTTTTCCCCTAAAAGGGGTCGTAGTCTTGCGAGCCTCTGGATGACATATTGCTGTTCTGATGTATGTCTACAGATGCGGCATGTTGTTGTTTTACTCCACCAACATACAGTATATCCCTGTGTCATCTCCTTAATCATGCTTTCTTTCTACATTGTTCCTTCTCCATTTTGCTGCCATCAACCTGTCTAGTGACCCCCCTCTTTAACCTTTTTCTGATCATCTTGATCTTCTTCTTCTACTCTCTTCTTCCTCTTCTTTCTGTCCCTCCGTCCAGTTAGGGGTCGGGCAGTGACCTTGTTTGCGTCTAGGTCGTGTTCCCGCTTAGTGCCTGTGCAGCCTCGTGCTGCCACCCGATCAGCCTTGCTTTCAGCCTCACTATTGATCGCCTTCCACTCACCCCTCAAGGACGGAAATCCAAACCCATATTCCAGACCGCAGCCCTCATCTCCCTCCTCCCTCTATCCCCCACTTCTTTCTTTTCTCTGCCTCTCCACTTTTCTCTTCTATGGCTCTCTCCACCTTTTCCTCTCTTATAGAATTCATCACGCACACACACACACACACACACACACACACACACACACACACACACACGCCGGTCTCAAGGTTGCAATGACCAGCAGACCCATGAATAAATAATAAGGAGGTAGGAATCACTTTCAGAAAAACCATTTACTCTCCTATTGTGTTCTTGAAGAAGCCACGCGTGCGTGTGTGTGTGTGTGTGTGTGTGTGTGTGTGTGTGTGTGTGTGTGTATGCGTAACAAGAACAGCTTTGTGAGCGAGACTACAGTGCTTTGTTAACTAAAAGCCCCGCTGTCCCTGGAGTTAACTTGAACGACGGTACAAGCACCTTCTAGGTGACCTCTAACACTGAGGGTTTTTTTTGTTTTCTTTGAGGAGTCTTAAAGTATTCTGAGAAATAATCAATGTTTGACATGACAGTATCGGAGGAAATCCTTGCACATCATTGCCTCACTCTGTTGCCTTCAAACTCTGTACTGAAATGCTTTAAATTTCTTGAAATGGTCTAAGGTAATATTTGTCATGAAAAAGAGAAAAAAAAAACACTGCAGTTCGAACCATGCTTTGGTTCTTTTTCCTCGCAAAAATATGCACACAAAATTGACTTTTCTCAAGCCGAGCTGCTCCTTCAGGTGAACTAACTGTTTCTGACTTAATGTATGGCTGGTTGCAGTTGGTCTGAAGTCTAGAGAAGATAGAAAGCCTAAAAGAAATAGAGATAGGGGGCAAGGGATGGAGAAATTAGGAGAGCTAGACAGGGACAGGAGAGAAGAGAAAAAGATCAGTTCAGAAGACAGAAATAAGAACAAAGATATGCGAATAGATTCACGGTGAGGGATAGGAAGAGTGAGAAAGACAAAGAGAGGGAGGCAGAGAAAGAGACAATAAGAGGGGGAAAAGGCTGCAACAAAAAAAAGGAAGAAAGAAAAACAGAGAGAGAAATGATTAGATTTCTCTCCTCTGTATGGATCAGGGCGAGAGCTCCCTTTTCAATCCAATCAAGCTCAGGCAAAGGTAAACAATCAGTCTTGATAAAGGATTGGATAAATCCTCAATCAGACTCATTCTCAGTAAAGCAGCTATTTATTGGGCTGGCCTCACATGGCTAAATTGGATCCTCCTCCTTCTGAGAGAGGTGAGGAAAGAGAGAAACAGGATGGGAAAGTCTACATCATCTCAGTCCGAGAAGGAGCAGATTAAAGTTTTGGGAGCAAAATGGTCTTCGCATTACAAAATAATGCACACTGTAAAAGTCATTCCCGGTAATGCATCTAGACTGAAAATGCAAAAATAAATAAAAAATCAACTGCCAATCACAACTCATACATCATATTCCTATGATCTTAAATAGAGCCATCAAAATGTGGGACACGAGCAGCTCTCTCCCAAAGCTAGAAACCAGAGACAGATAAAATAACTGCTATAAAACAGCTTATCTGATTAATAAAACATTAAGCTCTAATGTCTGTAAAGACTCTGTGTGGTCCGCTTTGCTGTGGGTGTGTTTATCAATAAATGTATTAAAAATGTTGTCGGCACAAATTTGTAAGTGCATTGTTTCTGAAGGGTGAATACAGAGAGCATTACGAGGACATGAACGCTAAACTGGAGTACATCCATAAATAATAAGAAAGCAGCCAGAAGACTTGAACGTCTTGTGTGTCTGCCAGCACCTAGAGGCCAATACAAACTCCTCCGTGAGGATGGAAGAAAAGGAGACATGGTTCACTTTGGTAGCTCTTCAACTGTTGTGTTTTTTTTTTCTTCTTTTTCGTGAGGAGAATCCACGAGTACCCCAAAGAATACGGGAGTCTTGTTCCGAAATAAGATGAAAACTACTCTTACATCATTGCTGAAAGTGAAACACCACAGCATTTCTTAAATGTTTTGGCTGCAGTTTATTTAGATATCCCTCTTCTTTGAAACTTTTGAAGGACAAAACTAACAAAAGTCAAATGCAAACTCTGTAAGCAAGAATTTGCTTATCATTCAACAACATCGAGCATGGCAAACAACTTGAAACGGGTAAGTTGCTGCAGAGCTAGACGGTGATTCAACGCATATCTGGCAGATTCACTATAATGCAGGAAATAAGTCTATTTACAAAGCTGTAATATACTGTGTTATGTATATCCCTGCTAGGCCCACATACAGTAGTCAAGATGACCATGGAGTGTCTGCTTTAACCCAGAAAACTCTAGATAGGGAAACGAGCAATTACAGACAACATTGCAGATTTCATTGCACAAGGTGCTGAAACCACGCCCGATCGAGAGTGAGGGTTGATTACATTCAGTATGTACAGTTAAAGTATCTACAACACATCTTGTTGGCAATCTCACTGCTGCGTGCTACTTTTGCAGAATGTTAACATATATGCTCTATGGGCAGAGCATGCGCGCCAGAGACTTCCAGCGGCCGAGCCTGCCAACTTCCGGTTTAACCCTGTATGCTAACTTGAATAGGGTTAAAATAATTCAGACGTAAGGTTATACATTACATGTAGCGTCGACAATTCAATAAGGCCGCAATTCAAATAGGCCGCAAGTCAAATCTTGCGTGATATGCAGCTGTCTTTTCTTGATTTGTAAATGCTAAAAAATATGTTCCAATGACCCTGTTGCATTTGACTGTTAATGTAGTATAAAATAATCACTGAAACTCATGTCAATGATGATTTTCTGATTGCCAGATAGTTTATATGGAGAAAAAAAAGAAACAAATAGTCAAATCTTCATATAGAACAGCCAAATCCGATTAAAATGATAGAAATCTGATTCAAGTACAGCCTGACTGACCAGTCTGCTTTTGGTAATACATTTTTGCACAACATTGCCTTGGGAATGCTGCCTAGTGTTTTGGAATGACAGCTTTCATGTACACAACATATTTGTCTGAGGTTGCTGCTAATTGGATAAACCTTTAAAAAATATCAAGAGCCTTTGCAACACTGCAGATTGAATACACTTCTTGCATAGATGCATACAAAGCTGCCAAACCAAACAGAAACTAACCACTTCATTTTGAGTAATGAATATTTGTTTTTGAGGCACGAATTGCTGTAAACACTCCTCAAGGTCAGTGTCACAGATTAGTTTCACCCCAAGGCCCCCTGAACTTCCTGCTTTGTCTCCATTCTGAACGTGTAACAAATAGCAATAAAATGTTTTACCAACTATCGTTTTTGCAGAAAATAAATATAATAAAAAATTCCATCAGAAACCACAACTTTGTGCAATGACAAAACAGCCCATGTGTGAAAAGAAGAAGAGGTATGGAAGGATGGATGAAGGAGAGCTGGGGTGACAGGGATCAGGTTATCAATACGGCCGATGGAGCGCAGTGGAAACTCTGTAAGCCCAATGGGACCAGCTGCAGAGTGCTGCAGTGTGCTACTCCAGCAGAACGCACTAGGACAGAGGTCACTGTTTACTTCTATTCTGTTCTATGCTCAAGACAGACGCTTATCTGACTCCTCTGGCTATTGTTTTTGTTTACTCATTGTTGGCAGATTTGGACAATTTGTCTCCCGCATCGGTTGTCACCCTCCACTGGGTGGTTAAATCTAAAAAGACAGATATGAGATGAGATGTGACAAAGGTCGGGCCGTCAAACCCTCATTGTTGGCACGCAACAGCTTCTAAGATGTAAAAAAAACAAATCTCTATTTTCTTCTACACAACTAATACATACACGTGTTGTGCTTTCTGGCACATAGTTGAAATGAACATACGAACACGCACACACATGCAGACATGATTATCTTGACTTTGAACACCCTCTTTATCACAATAAGCATCACCATTTTATCTCTTATCAGTGTATCTCTCTCCATTCCTCCCGTGCCACCATAATCTGTCATCATTCAATTTCTCTTATGTTGTCCTTACACTGTTTTCATCCTGTTGTCATTATCTCATCTCTCTTCCTGCATGTGTGTATGTGTATATATATATATATATATATATACCACCTTCTTCTTGAGAGGCCTCTCCTTGACAACTCTAGCATGTTGTTGTCAATATGTGCTGCGTTCAAGAATAGCATAGAGAGTAGTACTGCATGCTGTCTGTTTGAATCTACGTCTATATATGTGCTGACATAGGTCAATTATTGTTTGTGTTTCACTGGCAGGTAACATTTCCAGGGCGTTTAACCCTTACTAGGTTCCATGTTTGATGCATTGTGGATGTAAGACATAAAATCGTGCGGCTATTTAATGGATTTGAAGTGAAATGGGAATTATCAGAAATATCGATTTGTATGCTAGTTTCTTTTCCCGTCACCATGGTGATAAGTGCTTGTTATGCTGTTTGCATTTAATTGTTGGTTGCTTTCCTTACAGCAGTCAAGGCATCGATGTATTAAGAGAACTGGATACAGCGTTGTAGGCGGGCTCCCGTTCATTCCTATGAGAGTTGCTCAGTGGCGCATGAAGCCAAAATGGCTCGACTGCCGAGTGATAAAGTAGCCGGATCTTTCGGCAATCTTCCGTATCCATTGGGCCCATAAAGAAGGCGCAGTAGCGTTTCCTTTTACCCCGCCTCCCAGCCCTTGCTCCAGCCGCGGACTGGGTCTCATTCACATGAACGGAGAAAGGGAAATAACTTGCACTCTGCGGCTCACGTTACCGCAGTTTCACAAGCGTGTTGGAGAACTACGGCGGCCTTCAGGTGACGTAAAAACGTGAAAGACTCTCTCTAGAGCCAGTGTTTGGTTTGTCCATTCTGGGCTACTGTAGAAACATGGCGGAGCAACATGGTGGACTCCATGAAGAGGACCCGCTCCCTATGTAGATGTATGAAGGGCTCATTCTAAGCTAATGAAAACACAACGGTTCTTAGCTTCAGGTGATTATACACTAATGAAAACATAGCTATGAATATTATATTCCATTTCTGCTAATAGATCCCCCGAAATGTTACACACTGGTCCTTTGACTGAAGGTCCACTTGGTAGTTTTCCTACCGCATCGCACTGTCTTCATCAGCAGATAAAATAGACTCAGCTGTCATCTGAAAATATGAAATCACATCTTGTCAGATGACACCTGAGCCAGCTTAATTCACTGATCTTGAGATGTGGTTGAAAGCTCAGAAATCAACTAGTAAATGGATCTTGAGTTAGGATCAGTTTGACAATTATACTAATCCCAAAAAGAGTCAAGAAGAATTATTTCTATGCACAAAATAAATCCAGGTAATCATTTCAAAAAAGTTCTTGCACTCCATAAAGTCTTAGTGACATGTGCATTGGATCACAAACCAAAAACCAAAGAATCCCACACACTGTCCATCACTTAAACTAACCTTCAACAGGCAAAACTCACACAGAGGTAAGATATGTTGTCTCAGCCTCAGTTTTGCTGTCCGAGGGCATTAAGCCACTGAAATGTTTTCACTGCTGCAGCTCCTTGCCTTAGTCTGTTATCTGCTTCTTTGTCTCTGTCTGCCTTTGTTTGTTAGTGTGTGTCTATAGGCCACATTTTCTCACAGACAGACACACACACACATGCACTCGCAAACGCAGGCACACACACACACTCACTCAAACAATGTCTCTTTGCCAGAGGCAGTGTAAGTCTTGCTTGTGCACACGCTATACAGTATACTGCATATTTTACATTCTGACAATGTGACCAATGTGATCATTATTCAAAATACACTACCACCTCCGACCTACAGAACAAGCAATCACTGACGCAATTTCCTACTTCTTTGAACTGCTCCGGGGGAATGAACTTGTGTAGTATGTGTTTTTCAGAGAACGTCTTTAAAATGATTATTATTCTCGCAACGTTGAAACTAAAAGTTTTATTTAAAGTTGGTCTGTATTTGTTTTAGGGCACACGGCCTGTAAATGTGGTGTGCATCTATGTGTGTGTGTGTGTGTGTGTGTGTGTGTGTGTACATGTGCTAGAGAGAGAGAGAGAGAGAGAGCCAGAGAAAGATTGATGGATCAAATGAGAGAGAAATGACAGCCACAGTTAGCATAGGCAGGTTAGATCAACAGCTCGGTAGGTAATTAGATATTGCAGCTACATATAAATGATTAGTTTGCATCTGCCAAGTCGCACAAGCAAGCTGCCTCTTACACACACACACATAGAGTCGACACACACATAAACACCAACAGAAGAAAACAAGGCCTAGACACAGGCACTGTTTTATTCATGTTGATGTGATGCCAGTGGACATGCACCCGTGAGGAACGCTGCTTTTCTCACCTCCCACACTCCCATACACACACACACACACACACACACACACAAAACACAAAATCCCACCGCAGTCACCTCAGTTCATTTTACATCTAGCTCTGTAGGCTCTCACACACACAGAGAGAGACCATGGTCTAAAATGTTTTGCTTGAGTTCAACCCAGGAAACCAGATGTGTCCACTATTGGCTGAATCTACTGCTCTGCTCGTGTGTATGTGTGTTTAAACGCTCTCATATATAGAATATGTCTTTATGGAAATATAAAAGGCCATGCTCTTTTTTAACCAACTAATGGGCGCATCTCCAAACGCAGCATGTGCTACCCAGTTTGAGCTGTTGTATAATAGCATTTGTTCTTCTTCACTTCTTTCCAATGTAGCTAAAAAAGGACAGAAGGAAATTCTGTGGTGCAATGAAGTGGACAGCAAATAATTTCATACTGTGATTTATCATGTATCGTGTTGTGTATTTATCTTAACACACATGATCCTTCTTGTGTGTTGTACTATATTTTTTATATGTCATGTATAAAAGATCCACTGGTGCAACTGCACAGTTAGCTTTGCTAAAAGGAAAAATTTTAGTAAATTGTAACTAGATCTGCAACAATTAATCAATTAATCAATTAGTTGTCAACTATTAAATGAATCGCTAATTATTCTGATAATTGATTAATCAGTTTGAGTAATTTTTATAAGAAAGAAAAGTCAAAATTCTCTGATTCCAGCTTATTAAATGTGAATATTTTCTGGTTTCTTTACTCCTCTATGACAGTACACTGAATATCTTTGAGTGGTGGACAAAAAAAGACATTTGAGGACGTCATCTTGGGCTTTGGGAAACACTGATCCTAATCACCATTTCTGACATTTTTATAGACAACTAATCGATTAATCGAGAAAATAATCAAAAGATTAATGACGATGAAAATATCTGTTAGTTGCAGCCCTTATTGTAACTGTTTACAGCGAGCAGAGCACATTTAGCCTACCAGCTGTTCTGGAGAAATCAACCCATGACCTTTAAGTCACAAGCATATTCTCTAAATCCTGAGCTCCTGCTGCGCTTATTCATCAAATCAATATCCTGAATGTGTCACTAACAACAGAGATAACTCAGGTAACTGATATCAACCTGCACCTGCGAACACTGAAGCAGGGCATGGTTTTAGTTAGTGCCACTGTAAGGCGAATAAAGGCGGATTGTGTGATTCAGCACAAACACAAGCACAGTGACACTATGAACATGACTAATGATTCGTGGATATATTGTATCATTTATGCTAGCCAGGGCAGGGCATGATTTGTAGCTGATGCTAGTCACAGTCGCCTGCGGTCTTTTCAGTCACCAGCAACATGCCATCCGTGTAAACAAAGGGACGTTTTGCCAGATTTAAGAAGGTGTTCATGCATTATAACAACATCAACAGCTTGATAAAACCTCAGGATTTGCTATATTTGTGTCGGGAAAATGGGACTCTCTTGAGGACAGAGATATTAGGTTGTATCTGAGACATATACATTAACAATCCAGCAAGATTTAAGTAGGAGAAGTCTGCATTTTGGAATTCGTTGAAGATGGAAGCAGCCTGAGTGCTGATCATGGCTCATTGATTACACCATTGCCACGAAGAGTCCTCGACTCTGATTGGTTGGAGGATAGATGGGAGTTATTTTCAGATAACGGCTCGGATGTAGTGCATTGATCACCTACAGTAATATCCACATAGAGAAAAGTATCCAGCCATCTTGATGTTGATTCTGCTATACATAGCAGTTTACGTATTTTAGTTGTGAAGAATATATGAATGAGGGCTGTCAAAAACACAAATTTGTTTTAACGCCACAAATTCTTTAATGCATTAACACAACTTGCAATTTTTAGGTTGTAGCGAGCTCCAGCTTTAAAGCTAAAGAGACACTGGTATCATATGAAAAAACCTAAATAATAATAAATAAAAATAATCCATTGGTACCAACCACGTCATACTAGCTTGTCAGGAAGGAGGCCAAATAACGCTCCAAACTTACACAAAATGTTGTCAAGGAAAAACTGCCAAGGCCATTTTCAAAGGAGTCCCTTGACCTCTGACCTCAAGATATGTGAATGAAAATGGGTTCTTTGGGTACCCACGAGTCTCCCCTTTACAGACATGCCCACTTTATGATAATCACATGCAGTTTGGGGCAGGCCATAGTCAAGTCAGCACACTGACACACTGACAGCTGTTGTTGCCTGTTTGGCTTGAGTTTTCCATGTTATGATTTTATGCTGAATGCAGTACCTGTGAGGGTTTCTGGACAATATTTGTCATTGTTTTGTATATTTACAGCATATTTATCCATTCACATGTTGATAAGAGTATTAAATACTTGACAAATTTCTCTTTAAGGTGAACAGATACAAAAATCGATTGACAGCCCTAATATGAATATGTGCAGTTTGTCCAAACACTGGAAAAGCTTCATTCATCCATCTAAACATCAGTTGCTACCTACCTATCTGCACACTCAGTGAAAGTCACTCTGGATAACCAGATCACCATCAACACGCATGTCAAACAGTCCATTAACAAATACTCTGACACACACACACCTTTCTCAGCAGGTGGTTTGGGAGCTTACCTGTGGCCGCGGGTGTCCTTTAACAATACACTGAAGCACTAGTGTGTCTCCTTCCTTGATGGTGTAGATTCTCTCGCTGATGTTATCATCCTTGACGTTACACGCTGCGCCTGAGTGCACGATCTGGGCGTTGGCTGGAGCTGTGAGTGAACGCATGGACACACACACAGGCAGAGACAGGCATGTAGCCATGCGGACACACACACACACACACACACACACAGAAACACAGAAGGAGAGAAAACACATTACACATTTAGTAACATTTCTGCAGCAGAAAAAAAGGTCATTGTCTTGTGGGTGTATGTGTAATACTAGCGCTAGTATCGATGACTCAGATAAATAAATATATCACATTACTCCTGCATCTGCATGACCAAAGCCTTTTGCAGAAATGCTGGAGTGTTGCGTGTGTCAGTGTTTGACGGGAGATGCAGGCATTTATTGGGAAATTGAAACATTAGAAGGTCAAAAGGCTGATTCTTCACTCTGGGACAGTGTGTTTGCCTTATACAGTAGAGAGTGTGCGATAACAAGTTAAAAGTGCAGTGTGTAGGATTTGGTGGCATCTAGTTGTGAGGTTGCAGATTGCAACCAACTCAAACTTCCATGTGCCAAGCGGGTAGGAGAACTACGGTGGCAGACGCAAAAATGTGAAAATGCGAATGACCCTATCTAGAGCTAGTGTTTGGTTTGTCTGTTCTGGGCTACTGTAGAAACATGGCGGAGCAACACGGCCGGCTTCGTGAAGAGGACCCGCTCCCTATGTAGATATAAACGGCTCATTCTAACATAATACATTATTATTTTACACTATTATTTATATTATATACTAAAGGAAACAGACTTGCTAATATCACATTTCATTTCTACTAATAGATCCCCCTAATTGTTACATAAAGTTCCTTTAAGTGCACATCACACAGAACATCATGGGTTTAATGAAGTCTTGGTTGTAATCTGGATGGTTGTGTCAGACTGTGCAATATCAGTTTTGATGCATGGCAGATGGCGGGGCCAGAGAAGAAAGGGCAACATTAATTGTAAATTTAGCAAAGTTTGAGGTAAATATGTTTTTTAGCAGTAGTTATGCTAACTTGCCATTGTATTCTGCGTCAATTCATGTTGCATTCTGACTGGCTGCTTAGTAAACTTGGGCCGTAGCAACAGTCACTTAGCCAATAATCAGCTCTAATTCACATGCTTTTCAGTGACTTTAGATAATGTACACCTGAGAACCATTCATCATTGGGTAGTAAAATGTGTTGTTCATTTGACTATGTTTTGTTTTAAACCAAAATCCCAGCTGAAGTTTTCTCATATCATCACATTGAATTCATATGAACATATTTTCTATAGCTCCATACTCGGGTGTTCTTTACAACACTGAAGAAACAACAGGCTGTGACGGCAACTGCAAGAATAATGGATGACGGATGCATGGTGGGAGATTTCGGCAGTGGCGACAACTGCAATATCGGAGTCTGCACAGCGCTGACCCATGAGGAGGGCTGGCTTGCGTGCAAGCAGCCTCAGATGGCTTCACCTCCCATGTGATGAAGGCAGACAGGAGCGAGGAGGGGAGAGACGGGGACAGAGCGAGAGAACCAGCGGGCGAGGAGGAAAAAGGCCAGAGAGGAGTGTGAAACCCCAGAGAGAGGAGTGGCGGACGGGGGAAGCACAATGATGTGATTAGCATCGATTCGCAGGGGGAACACATTTTCACAGCGCTCTACGACTGTTATCATTGAACAGACAGGAAGGAAGTGGGCAGCATGTTCACCTTAAACTTCAACTCGATCAGACGTTACGACGCAGAGTGCGATCACGAGCCAAGAAATCAAGTTCAAAATAAAAGAATCTGTCGCTGCACATTCTCTTACATGGAACAAGCTGGAGCTGTTAATAGCTTAAGGTATTGGGACATCGCGAGTGCGCCTGTCCACATATATTTGTACATTTTAGTGACATTCACACAACTTAATAGATAGGGATTTGTTTTCTTTTTCAAGAAACAGTAAAGGAAAGAGACAAAAGAAAAAAGGTCAGATTCTGTTGTGGCTGCAAACTTGTGGCTTTTAAAAACCTGTGCTATTGTCTTTTGGCTGCTTCTAAGCCAGGTAGGTTAATGCGCTTACAATATTGTCTTCCAAAGTCCGAGTATGATATCAAAAATAAGCCTCCGCATTTTGAAGATCTTAAGAAAACACCACAACATATCTGCACCTTACTGTAACTGACAACCGAAAACAGTCGGCTCAATATTTATCCTCAGCTATCATCTCTTTTGTTATTATTTTCTGAAAGTGGATGTTTTGGAGAAGAAAGGAGAAAGCAAAACGCATTTGTAGTATGATTCCCACAATGCCTACTGCACATACGCCTTCCTCTGTTTGTGTGTATTCCAGTGTGGGTACTGTAGAAATGTGTGTGTGTGAATGCCTGTTTGAATATGATACTTAACGCTCAGCGCCGCTGTGTTTGAGGAGCTCATCAACAGAGCAGTCAATCATTCACTCCTTCAGGCTTTTCATTATTCTTTCAAAGACCTCTTTAGCATACCACAGCCATTTCTTCTCCAAAGCCGCAAAATACACGCATGCATGCAAATACGCACATACTCGCAAAAACATGCATGCTTGTGCGCACACGCAGCTACACGCATACACGGTACGCTACACTAACTCTTGCAGCAGCTCTCTACATTTAAACAGGCTGCTTGTGTTCTCTACGTCTTGCTCTGTTGCCCTTCGGTATCCTCCGTCTTAACCTCGGTGTCTCTCCGTCTCTGCAGCACATGGTGTCTGACTTAAAGGAGAAGGAAAAACATCATGTGGAAAAAGTTCATGTGCACTTGAGAAAAAACCCAAAATATATTCAAAAGTTGTGAATATGTGGTTTTTAAATGCTACTCTTCAGGATATGGAAGATTTCAACTGATTTAGTTTACACATTTAACAAAACAATTCACAAATCTAGCCATAAACTGGAGTTCCTTTTCAGCAAACACTCCGCTTCAGATTCATACACATATTCCCCCACAGGACCTGCTCGGTATAATTACCGTCTTTATCTGCTGGACACTGAGCAGATTCAGTGGAGCAGCTGGGGGTTAAGTGTCTTGCTGAAGGGCATGTTCATAGCAGTTGCTGTGAGATGGGATATCATGTCTTTTCATTTATGTTCCCTTCGCCCAGGTTTTCTCAGTTAGCTTACTGTTGACCAACGATCTTCCAGTAACGAGCAACCTCTCCAGGCTACAGTTTCAAAACCCGAGAAAGGATAAAAGTATTAAAATCACTATGTGGTGTAACAGCGCGGGGTTCCAGAGGTGTGTTGCTCTAACTCAGAAAGACGGAGAGCTGATATAAATGGTGAATAATTGTCTCCTTACAGCTTATTGGCGTGTCGGCATTAGTTTGCCTCTCCGGAGAGGGAGGGAGGTCGAACAGAGCGGCTCCTCTGTCTGCTCTCGCCTCCGGCAGCTTGGCTGCTTCAACTGTCTGATCGACTAGGGAAAGGGAGGCCGAGAGAGGAGGAGACAAGAAAGGCAAGAGAGAGAGAAGGAGGAGGAAAGAAAGGCGAGAGAGAGAGAGGAGGACGAGCAGAGATGCGGTAGAAGGAGAGAGGAAGAGCAAAAAAACTACGGGGAGGGAGACAGAAAAACAGCAGAAATGTACAGAAAGAGGGGAGAAACTAAGAGAGTACAAAAAAACAGAGGGGGGAAAAAAAGCAAAGTTGAAGGAGAGACAAACAGTAGAGGCAAGGAGAGAGTCAGAAAGAATGAGATTGAGAACGGGAGGACAGAGAGACGAATGAATGTAACCTGGGATTTGATAATAGAATTGAAAAGTGATCAATGGGAAGAGGTAGTTAAGATGAACGAAAACAAAATAGAGAGCGACTGACAGCTATGCCGGAGGGCAGAGAGGTTGGATGGACAGAGGCTCCTCAACAGAGCACTGCAGTCAGAGGCAAAGCAAAAGGACTGATGCAAACATCGTACGTGGGCTCGACCTGTTACACTACAGAGACTTTCAGTCTCTCCTCCACTCTCACACACAGCAACAGAGATCACACCATCGAAAAAACAAACTGGACAGCCTACATACTGTATAGCCAACTAACTGACATTTAACCACTTTTGCAAATATCCACTGAAGCAACGTGGTGTCGCGGGGCCTCTGGTGATTCCCACCCCTAACGATTACTTTAATGGAAACTGACTGACTGGTTTTTAATTCAAAATAATCAAACTAAATATTTTCAGATGTTCATGTAGTTTAACTGTACTGGTATGCTTCCGTGGAGGATCTATGAGGGTTCAGAACATCCAAATATATACTGTATATATATAATGCGTTTTACCATTATTCTGAAGAAGTCTGATGATGCTGCAACAGCTGTGAGATTTGGGTTGTAAACCTTTTTTTGTGTTAACCGTAAGTAGTTTATCAACAGCAAAAACACTAGATCCTAAAAAAGCAACAAAGGGAATCAACTGTCTCAATCAGGCCAAAGGCTATAGCAGAGAAAAAACAAAACAAAACATGGGAAGTAGTTATTAACACAAACACTGGCGCAGCGTTTTGTCCAGAGGTGCATCAATTCAGTTAGCGTGGAAGACGATCATCAGTCATAGAAAGCTGCTGTTTTGACAGCAATCTATCCGACTCTGATGATTCATCGATCAAAACTGTTCCGGGGAATGTTGATTGAAAGTGTTGTCCATGCATTATTGGAAACTTTGAGACATTCAATGCACATTAGTTGTAAGTGAAACATAACTATCGGCAAATGCCTCGACTGATTAATTGATTCGTCGCCGCCTGCCATGTTTGTTTTTGTTGAGGGGACAGGACATCTCTCACTAAAACTAATGATGAGACAGGAGAGCTGGTGTCAAGCCGCAGTGACTGAGCAGCGCGTGTGTGGTTGAAGGAGTGAATGAGAGTGTGTGTGTGTTTGCTGTTGATATGGGAGCGTACATACATGCATGTGTCAACGTCTGTGGTTGTTTCTATGTAGTTTAAACTGAATCCTGCCGGAGGAATCCCACAGAAGGTCATGAATCCTGTCGAACACGAAAGACACGCAGAGCATGATTGATATGCGTAGTTACTTTATGGGAGCTGCTCATGCATGCCGATGAGCTCTGTCTCAATTCACTTCATTCACAAGAGACCATTTAGATGCTTTGGCCCTTCCCCCGCCATCACAAGTAGGCGGCTACAAAGGAAAGGAAAAAGGAAAGTGGGAGAAGGAGATAAGAGTAGTGGAGAGTGGGTACACGAGGGAAAAGTCACAGACTTTATTGATTGACTGCAATAGGGGGAAGTGTTCATCTGAACCAAAGAAAGACTAATCACACACACACACACACACACACACACACACACACAAAAACAGCCTTATGACCAAAAGCCCGGGTGACTTACATTCCCTCATCATTTTTATCAGGATTCTTCTCTGCAGACAGGACGGAGGGAGATCAAACGGTTGATGTCACGACCCCATCCTTTTCATTTTGGCTCGATTGGAGCTCCAGATATCAAAACGTGTCTGGGACATTGATTTAACTTTTGACCTAACCGTTAAATGGTCGTTATAAATGAAAGGACTAACCTTCAGTAACCTCTTTGGTGCTTTCAATCAACTGTAAATGGCTGTTTTCCTGCTTAAACACTCATATAAACACACACACACATTGGAAAATAAATTTGTTTATATATTTTCTAACTGCAGAGTTTATTTTTTTCTGCATACGCTTCAATGAGCCAGTGTGTTTTCCAGTTTATTTTTATAAAGTTACCCAAATGTATCCCCGTGCCACTAAATAAATACAGCCTCCCTTAAGCCAGTGTTGTGTCTTCCATACAAACATGAATTTTATCAGTGGCAGGTTTCCAAACCCAGACCGTGCCTGGATAAAGACGGCAAGCAGCCATTTTTTTTCACTGCCTTGTGTCTCCTAATTTGATTCTGGTTTTGGAGCCATCTTCTTCTGAATATAATTTCCCTTTTGCCCTTTTTTCCTACAGGCAGATTTAAAGGTTAAAAAAAGAAACCGGAGGAAAAAAGTGATATTACTGATATATATATTATAATAATAATATAATACTGAAGTCCAGTCACAGATGCAGAGACAGATATTCAAACACAAGAAAATGTCCAATAAGTGCCATGACTTAAGCTGATTAGAATTATATGTTAGCTACCATAGCTACCATTTAGAGTGACATAACCAATATATCATATTTTGTGATGATAGGCACAATCTATGAATTGTACTGATTATATTAAAACAATCTCAATATTGAATAGATTGATTGTTTACTTCAGAAGTGGTCTTGGAAATAGGTTGAAAGGCAATCAGTGCAGACTCCAAGTAATCAGTGCTCCTGGCCAAGAAATAATCAGCGCATAACTCCTCGTAAAACTCCATCAGTCCATTTACACTTTGTTTTTTGTTCAGATTAAACAAAACAGATATGATGTGTTAAATAATGAGCTTTAGAGGTTCTTGTCGGCGTATTTTGTTACCTTTGGACAGAACCGTTGAGCTGTTTATTCCTGTTTCCAGACATTGTGCTAACTATGCTAACCAAACCAGATGCTGACTGTAGCTTCATATTGACTGTACACACATGACAGTGGTATCTACCAGTAGTGCTGTATGTTATATTGAATTAATTTGACTCATTTGATTTTTTGATTTTTTGCATGATGTGTAAAATGTCCACATTGAAGTTATTACAATATGCACAAAAAGTAACGTAGATGATAGCTGGCTACATTAGCTCTGAGTCACCACAGTACCATAAACTCTGACTTGAATAGATACACATTTCAGAGTTTCAGAGACTTTGTTTCGTGCATTCTGGTGACTTTAAAAGAGTGAAAATAACAAAATAATAAGTAACGTACACTGCCACAGCATTTTATATTAAACTTTTGATTTTACCTTTAACTCCCTGGAGAGAAAACTGAATAATTTGCCCCTCTGGTGTGAACTTGGCGTGTGAATCTCTGGCATAAACTAATATTCATCAGTTTTTATAAATGTTTTGCTCTTGCTTGAGTATTTCTTTCTCTTAGTACTCTCCATTTCTCTCTCTCACTCACTGAAGGTCCTTTCAGACACAATGCGACAACGCCAACACTGCGCTCTGAAACCCGTTATTTCCATTGGCTAGCGCCGCGCCACGACGGCTTTTCGCTGCATCGAGCAAAGCCCAACTTTGGGCGCTGCACGCTGTGGCGAGCGCAGCTTAAAGATGAGCTCAAACTGCGCTGAGTCGCGAGCATAGACTGCTCTCTTCCGCCGGGAAATGACAGTTGGTGTAGCTCTATTGTCGTCCGGGTGGAAACAGTAGGGATTATACACTGCTCAGTTACAGAAATAGGATAAGTTAACGAAGAGGAAAAAAGGTGTGAAAATTTGTCAGAAATCGGGAGAAATACGGGAGAATTGTGACCCCGGGAGGAAACTGGGAGAGGGCAATGAAAAACGGGAGTCTCCCGGGAAAATCGGGAGGGTTTGCAAGTATGTCGGTGTGTGCTTGTTGACAAGGTTTTATGATTAGAAGAGGTAAAGCAACAGGAGTTCACAGACCAGTGTGCTGATTCTACTTTGTTTAATTTGTACCTGGGTGTAGCTAATGCTAGCTAGCCAGCTGTTATATCAGGCTGTTGTCAAGAAGAATATACAAATTAAGCAGATGAATTATTGAGCACACTTTTCTGCTCTACCAGTGCTGAAAGTGGGTGTCCGTGCTCTAGTTGAGCCATATCGCCAAACCAAGCCAAACAAAAAGCAAATAAGCATATATTTGGAACTAGAATTACCGCCATCCAGGTTTCTCCAAAATGCCATCACTTCATTATTTTATCCCATTAGACATTTGTGTTAAACTGTCATAATTACCATATGAATTCTTGAGTTATGGCCAAAAAATTTTGTCACAGTGACCTTGACCTTTGACCACCAAATTCTAATCAGTTCATCATTGAGTCCAGGTGGACGTTTGTGCCAAATATGAAGAAAATTGCTCAAGGTGTTCCTGAGATATAGAAAACATAATGTCTCCGGGCCGTGACTGTCGCCTGCTCGGAGGGATAAAAAAGGTGAATTGAGAAGCTTGGTTATGGCGTGCGAAATAGGGGGTTCTTTGGTCTGTCAAAAAAGTGACACTAGAAAGAGGAAGGAAGCAGCCCGGTCAGGACAGTGAAAAACACAGATATCACCTGATCACACAACACGCCGAGAGGTATTGATTAAATGACCACGGTGGAGGTAGAGACAATAAGCCAACGGTAGCATGTGAATCAATTACACACACACAAACACACAAGCACTAATGATCACTTCCCTGAGGGGGGCTTAATGTGGAGTGCAAACAGAAGAAACACAGTGATAGAACAGAAAGATGAGGAAAAGCAGAAGAGGAAGAATCTTCTTTTCAAGAGCAACTTATTCAGTATATCAAATAATTAAAAAAAAGTCTAGTAATTCATGTGTTCATTCTCTCCTCACATTTTGGCATATATGTTTTCAGTGTTCGTTGCATGGATTCATCTACATTAATATGTGTGCTCATGCACCGATGCATTTGTGAGCATGTCTCTGTGCATGCTTGTAGTGTTTACGTTGGTGTATACTGTATATGTGTGTGTATTTGTGTCATGTTCAAATTGGTCATGGTTTCCTATGTGGATCTGACCAGGGATGAGACAGAGTGTATCTGTTACCTGACAGTACAGACTACATCCAGCCAAAGCCAACAGCTAGAGCCTAGATTCAACTTTCATTTATTTTATCCACCAATGGATGGCTTTCCTAGGATCATGAAATCGGCATGTCAGGGTGTGTTTGACGGTGTGTGATACACGCCGTGATACCTATACGTGTGTGTACCTGTGTTTGTCAGTGAGCGACGGGTGTGTTTTCCACCACAATCACTGTAAGTGGAGAAAGAGATTGTGCGATCAACAAAAGTATCAGATGACAGCAGAAGCTAATAAAGGGGGATCATTGGAGAGCAGAGGGTAGATTGGAAGGCCAGGGAGGTGGAGAAACAAAAAAAACTGTAATGGAAAAGAGAGAGAGGGAAGAAGAGCAGCAGTTTCCTGGCAGCACCGCAGGCTTCATATCCAAGGACAGTGAACTTTCTCTTTGAAATATTGTTCAATATAGATTATTGGCAGGCACAGAGTATGCAATTTAAGAAGAAAGAGGAAAATTCAAAAGATCTCCATAACTGAGCTTCTTTTAACATTTGAGATTTTGTCTATTTTCTCACACTTTTTCAGCAATCCTGAGAATTACCCCGTCGTGCCTCACCTTGATCTTATCATAATATCCCAAAAACATTTATTGCACTCCGATGGTCTTTTGGTCTTTGCTCTCGAGATACCAAAAAGGTCCAAAAACAACTCCAGAAATGTGATTAAATCTGGCTAAAGCAGCAAAGAGGAAGTTAAAATTCCAATTAAGTCTGCAAATCCCAGACTTATTATATCAAACACTTCATGTTAGGGAACATTTGCGTGCTGTAGCACACAGGTCTGAGGCCATATGAGGCCATGGCCACATAAACAAGTGAATTTAATATGGGAATAACATGACAGAAGCGTTGTGAATTGCAGACCGAAAGAGGTGGAAAAGAAAAGACAGCAAGCCACCGGTGGGGGAGTAGGGGTTGCGTCTGTTTGTGAGGACTGAAGTGATGTGAAGTGATTAGGGGTTTGTAGAGCGCGGTCAAACACGACTCACTCCTCCATAGGAGTGCGGTTGCCGCACTTGAGCTTTCCCAGGATGAAAAGATGAAGAGAGGAGAGAGAGGGAGAGTTCCGACAAAGAGATGAAAACCGCTAAGATCTTTGGCAGAGACGGACGGAGGGGGAGACGGGAGGAGAGCAAGGAGCGAGAGGGAGAAGGGAGGGAAGGACGGAGAAGAGGAGAAAATACTGAGAAATGTGTGACTGGCATTGTCTTTGTGAGCGCTCCATTCACAAAGCCTGTCGTATCCAGTATACAGTGTGTTGAAATTGACAGGCCGAGGAACAGGAGAGGAGAGAAGACAGAAGAAAATAGAAAACATAGACAGCTAACTGCCTTATTGGGTTTCATGAGAGTAAGGTTGTGTTGATATACAACATTTCTGCACACAAAGTGCTTCCTATCTGCTAATCTTCATCTGACCAAGTGGGCCTATTGCCAATTCAGAGGGGGGATACATTTTCAGGACAATTAGTTAATCCAGGATGTCTATAACATTAACCACCAGTTGCAGTGTTTAAAGAGATGTTAACATCTGCAATATTACTCACGCTGTTTCACCCAAGTGGTTCCGATGCCAGAGATTCAAGCAGCATCTGAGCATAATAACACAACAATTCAGGCTTTTCTCAAACACCCTTCACAGCTATGCCTACGAAGAGTAATGCACTGTAATTCATAAAAATCCCACAAAATCAATTTGTATGTAATTCACGTAATTGTGAACCAGGAAGTATAAAGAGCGACAGGGAGGAGGTCGGGGTGGAGGGGTCAAAAAACACCGGACTTTCGCCCAGGACACCGGCGTCCGTACCCTGTGTGAAACCAGAAGTCAACATTGATTTATTTGCCACGTAACTTTCGTACTTAAGTTACGCCACTTCTGGAGTTATTTTAACCCAAACCACGATCTTTTCCTAAACCTAACTAAGTCGTTTTGTTGCCTAAACCTAAGCAATAGTTTCCTGTGATGATGGAAATTTATTTTGAAAAGACTGGAGCGGAAATTGATACGTCCATCACGTGTTGCTGGAAATTAGTAGGAACAAATGGTAAATAATATTGCTGCATATCTGAGCAGTCAATGTAATTCAGCCTAAAGTAAGGGAAACAAGATCCTCAATTAACTTCATTTTGAAACTGAACAATACATCAGTGTGCAGTTAGAGTTACAGCAGCACATATTGATATCTTGATTAGAGTTGTGTTCAGACAAAGTCACACACACATACACACACACACGCATCGCTCTGAGTGGAGCTTTGTGCTGCTAAAATCAGCAGTAGCTTCCTGCCGGGGGTGGGTAAACAAATCATGGCTTCTTGCAGATTACTTGAACTAATTAAGTACAAAGTTTGGCTGTTTTGACACAAATAAAAAAAAACACAATAATGTGAGACTTTCATTCTAATCTTCTTAATTGTGTGATAGGAGATCTTAGCTGGTGAAAAAAGTGTTTTTTTTCTAATGTTGAGCCAACAGTGTAAACCTCAAATCATATCAAACTTCTCATAGGCCCTGTTTGTTCCATTAGCATGCGTCCAGAGTGATCCGATCACAAGTGGACAGCTTTAAATACGTCAGTTCACACCTGGCATTAGAATGCGTCTCCACATGCGTCTCCAGTGACCACTTGTGATCGGATCTCACTTCCCCGTTCTACTCGCAAATAAACACGTAGTTAACACACGGCTAATACAGCAGACGTTGTGACGTAATATTACATGAATGTCAGTAGTAATATCCTACATATTCGTGAAGTTGGGTACATTTTATTAACATCAAAATATAAGGTTATTGTACCGGCGTTCCCTGGGAACCTCCGTGCCGCCGGCACCGCTGCCTTTGCCAGGCAACAGCGGGGTACAGAGCTCCAGAGAGCCGTGGATGAGAGAGAGCGAGCAGGCGGGCGGGTGTCAGCTCCGTACAGTATGATAATAATGCACTTTGTGTGCCTAGTCTGATAGTCTGTAGCTTAAGTAGCCAATATATGAGATATATTTTAATAAAATAAAGTTGTACCGACAGAATACAGTAGAGCACAGAAGTCGTTTCCATACTGCGAGGCAGACCAGCGCTCGCGTCTGTCTGTTTATTCACCTGAGGACCGCAGGGACTCCGCGGATCCCAGCGGGACGTCAGATGAGTAGGCGGTCCATAATTTGGCCCAGGACACATTCGCGTACACACTGCTAAAAGACTGTGACCATATGTGGCCCAGACCACCTCTGAATATAGTCTGAAAGATCCGATCTCTACGCGTCCGCAATGCGCCTTGAGTGCGTTCACACCTGTACTTAGAGCTGTCCGCTTGTGATCGGATCACTGAGGACGCATGTTAATACCAGGTCTGAACAGGGCCTTACAGACACACACTAATCTCTCGCCTTCAACTACAAACCGCCCTCCTGTGGGATTTTCAGAAGTTATCCTCACTCAAATCTTTTAATAGTGTGAGACGGAGCTTAATGGGGCACCCTGGTGGGCAAGCTGTGAACCCCTGCTATCTAATGTTTAAGCTCATCTCCTGACTGTCACAGGTCATCTAGCCTCTCTATGCCTGCTGACTCCATTGAACACTCTCCGTTGTGTTTAATGTCATTAAGAAAGAAATCAATCTTAGAGGACAGGAGGGGGAACGAGAGATGAGACTGGAAGCACAGCCGATTCACACGTCACGCATTAGAAGTGTAAGTGATGTTTGAGATTTGCGTTTCACACTGCCTACATCATCATTCCCACCAACCTCTGGGTCTCTCAGAGCAACACAAGCATCTGTTTCGACAGGAAAATACAATGAGAGCAACGGAAAGAGAGAGAGAGAGGACAGTAACAGCTGGTGAGGCTTAAAAATTGCAGCAAAGGTTTTGCTCCTTTCATTGTGTGTGTTGTTTCTTTCTATTGTTTGCCCAGCATATGCCACACAAACCCCCTTAGGTGTAACATATGGTTTATTCTAGTCAATGTAGCTTTCTAGAGCAGGATAGGCATGATGAGGAGAGGCAAGGAAAATTCTCTCTACTCTTGAGTTTCTGTGATTATACTGTGATGGAGAGGAGAGAGATGACAGAAAGTCACAAGGCAAGAGAACAAAACACTCAAATGACGGGGAGGAATGAGAGCAGAGGAGAACAGCACTGTGTCTGGGAGGAAAGAGAGGAGACGAGGCGGTGTGGTGTGGAGGTCATGTGCCCCACATCATCTGTCTGCCTGACTGTCAACCTGACCTTATTCTATTCAACCATAATGCTCAGACTCACTTTGATGGCGCACACACACACACAAACACATCTACAGCGCCGGATAACAAGAGGCACACTTGACTTTACACACAGTGGCAGCGCGTATGAGCAAAAGAAGAATTTGTGTGTGTGTGTGTGTGCGTGTGCGTGTGCGTGTGCGTGTGCGTGTGCGTGTGCGTGTACGCATCTCCAAGGAAACTGCAGCCGAGCAGCCGACAATGCATAGCGGTCAGTCCAGGTGAAGTGGTAGGAAGGAAGGAGGTACTGAGAAAGGATGTCGATAAAGAAGAGAGCGAGAAGAAACGCTTGAATAAAAGGTCAGAGTAAGAGCCGGAGGTAAGGTACATGAGGCAGGTGTTTGTGTTTGGAGGGGGGTGGGGGGGAGCGAGCAAGTGAAACTCACAATATTATATATATATATTATATATTATATCTGTTTTAACAGTCACGCCAATAAAGTGACTGAAATTGGAAGATTGAAACTAACAGAGAGAGGGAGACAGACAAAGAGTCACAGAGACAGAAATGCTGAGGCAGACAGAGGTAGAGACTTATTCGCAGACAGAGGAAGAACAGTAACAAGCGTGATGTGTAAATCATGTAGCGAGGGAGACTAGGAAAAGGTGAAAAAGATAAAGCATAAAGAGCAGGGAGAGATACAGACATAATGGAGTGAGAGACGAAAAGAAAAAGGCACGCAAGGCAGCAATTACTTCACAACTTAAATGGAACTCCTGGTGAGCCTGTCAAAAACAGCCAGACTTCACATATCAATATCAGATATCACACGAAGGCTGGGACGATTCACCTATCTCCCGATTCAATACTATAACTATTATACTTGGGTACCGATTTGATATGCATTGGCATTTTTAACTTTTGCGATTTGATATTATGATTTATTGCGATTTTTGTTAACTTTTTTAACACTAGACTATGGGAAAAAGTTGAATCATACACTAAGGACTTTTACTTTGGAAAATATTAAAATGAATATGGTAAAAATGTTTGATTTTCAGCATATATGTAGTCAGAGATGTCTTGAAGTCAAATATATCAGTCATTGTCAGACATTATTTATTACATTTCTTTCCAGCAATCCAAAAATCAAAGAATACAGATATTTCCTTCACAAATTAGTGATATTTTCTTTTTAATGTATAAGGGACATGTAATGTTTTATACATCTGGTGAAAATAATCCATCAAACTTATTTCCATATGTGTATTTTGTATATACAGTTCACGTTAACACCTTACTTTGAAAACCGGACATAGTCACGTGTATACTTCTGCTAACTTCGCCAAGTCCTTCGCTAGCTCTTACTGTTAGCTCCGTTCTCTTTATACATCCATGGTCAGCTCCATCGGGGCTGTTTGAATGCATTTAACATAAATGTCAGTATATGGGTGCTCTACACATTACCGCAATACAATAACGTACCGCAATACAATAACGTTTCGACAGAGTTAGCATGCAGCTTTAGTCATGATGTCTAGCTCTGCTTTTCCTGCATTGTGTGAAACCCAAAGTGTTTCCATACTTTACTGTATGTGTAGTGTTTACCACTTTGGATTTAAAATGTGAGGATTCAGATCGTATCCACACAGACCCTCCGCCGTTTTCTGCTTTCTCGTTTTGGCTCGCTACGGCCGGCTGCAGTTTGTTTTGGTTTTTAACGGATACAGAACAGATATGACTCAGACTACAACAACAAAAGCGGTAACTTCCTTCTACCTCCGCATAGACTCAAATGAAGCAAATATATTGATTCTGGCATTAAAAAATCTATTTCAAAATCGCCCCTATATCACAGTGGATCCATTTTACTAATTGATAAATAATACTTCATGAATGTGTCACTTTATTTCACTCAGGCCTTTTTCAGCTGCTATCAGCTGTTGTATTCATTGTTCAAATCAAGACTCAAGGGAGTGTTATTGCCAAAGAGAAATGAGTAGCTCTGATTGGTGATATTCTTGGTTTGCTGCCCTCAATGCCAGAGGAAAAGTGGCAAAAGTACAGTGCAATAAATATGATGAAAATAGAGCAGAATACAGTTGAATTAAAAGTCCTTGAATGCTACTAAACCACACATATTGGAGATGTAATGCTGATCGGAAGAATGCACAAATGTCATTTGTTTTTCTTTTCTTTCTGAAGTTGCCAAAGAGAAGAATGGATAATGGATAAGAGTCTGGATAAATCTAGATGGGGAACAACAGCGCTTGCCCCTCACGCATTACCACCACTGATGTGCCCTTGAGCAAGGCCCTTAACCCCAACCACTCTAGTAGAGCTGCTCAGTGGTTAACAGATCAGACTGTGGTTGTACTGGGCAGCTCCCAGGAGTGAATGTGTGACTGATCAGAGCGTTCATGAAAAGGAGAGCACTGCTCTCAGTGAACTTCCTCTGACTATATAAAGGTGAAGGAAACGAATATATAGATGGGTGGCAAATTAAAGAAAAAGCTATATAAATTGTTGTAGTAACGTGTTATGATCCTCCAGAACAGCTCTTTGGCATCTTTCTACTGGAGGGATGAATGCCATTCTTGCTAAAGATATTCCCTCACTTGCTATTTTGATGACGGTGGTGGAGGGAGAAATCTGGTGACTGATTCATTCATTTTCATACTCACCAAACCACTGACTGACTCCTCTAGACATGCATTACTAATGTTTCTCCACTCATTTATTCATGTTTGTCCTTTAATTTGTCAGCAACTGCTTTAAGATGTTAATGTTCATTGCTTGTAGGGAAAGAGGTGAAATAGCGCTCCAAAAATATGGCCGAGGAAAAACTGGCACGGTGATTTTCAAAGGGGTCCCTTGACCTCTGACCTCAAGATATGTGAATGAAAATGGGTTCTATGGGTACCAACGAGTTTCCCCTTTACAGACATGCCCACTTTCTGATAATCACATGCAGTTTGGGGCAAAAACCATGCAGTGTTATGCATTCATTATGCATAGCATGGATTTTTCTATGATGTTCCTCAAGATCTTGGTGTATTTATGTGGTATTTTGGAGGGATTATTTACTATTTTTATCAATGCTCGAGTGGTAATTCAAATCTGTGTAACAAATGGTATCAACCCAAAAATTGCTGCTACAACTAAGGAGACATAAGTGAGCATGGGAATGGCCATCATATACTTCTATCATAATGTTCTTAGCACTTATACACTGCACAATTTATTTTAATGAATGAATTAATTAATTCATCCTGCTATCTCACACTAAAGGCCCCCTGTACCCACCTAAAAAATACTTAAATTTGTCTATTGTGGTTCTCTTAGGGTTGAATCCTCTTGTGTGCATAAGAGATGAGTGAATATATCTGGTCATGGAATTAAAAAAAAAAAAGAAACTTTTGCATATATGTGGTTAGTTTCCTCTAAACGCTGGTACAAATGTTTCCTCAAACTGGAAGGTTTACAGTTGCAAACCATAAAGAAATACACAAGAAATGGAACAATGTCCTGAAGAGAGAGATCAGGGTTAAAAAAACAGTCACTCAGCAGAGGAACAAGGTAGAACCACAAAAAAACAATATGTGAAGAATTAACTGATTAAGTGACTGTCCTTTTAAAAAAAACTACAATATCTGAACGGCATGTTTGCCTTAACAATAACTTCAATAGTTCAAAAGCAAACTTACAGAAACTACAGCTTGAGATAATTGAGTTCATTTCTTTAATTCATGAGCACACAGGCTATCTAAGAGCACGCACTGCATACCAGAGCTAGCTGTATCTGGTGTTTATGATACTTATACGGTAAATTGATGAGTTCAAAACGTATTCTATTTAAGTTGAGTATTTACATTTTAAGACATGCAAAGAGTGTAATGTAGCACTGTTTTCTCTCTCTGCAAAGCTGCGAACTTTTTATCATTCAGAGTGAGAGAACTGTGAAAGATGGTTCGGGGGTACGGGGGGTAACATCTGGTGCATTTGGCAAAGACAAGCCATGATAATTGCAATTACTGAAGGTGTGAGTGGATGAAGAGGAGGAAAGAAAAAAAAAAACAGAGACAACATTACATGTTAACAACTGTTTTGTGAAAGCGTAAATCTGTCTCATCTGAAAACAGCTTGATTATACGCTCACAAAAAGTCTGCCTTCTCAAAAGCCGCAACATTTGCTGAGCACAACGGTTATGGAAATCACCACATGGTCAAGTGGTTTATAATACACAACAAACATAACCCTTCTAAAAATATCATCCCATTTCTTGTGCATGATGTCCAGAGTTGGTGAAGGGAGAGAGACGGAGAGCTGGAGAGGGAGGGGAGGGGAAGGAGGAGAGGCGAGGTTTAAAGGATAACTGCAAGTGAGCGACTTCTTAAGTGATGGGAGGGAGAGAGTTTTAATTCAATTTGCTGTGCTTTGGAATTTGTATTCTGGGTGATGAGTAAGAGGAGAAGATGGGACTGAATTCTTACCGAGCACACTCACATACAGGTGCACCCGCTACACATACACTATTCCTGACTGTGGGCTACACATTTTATACAGTATGTTTTAATGTACTTCAGAAAGCTAAATAATTCAGTTTTCAGTGAAAAAACGGAACTGCTGAAAAGTGAAACTCAAAATGTGTGTGTGTGTGTGTGTGTGTGTGTGTGTGTGTGTGTGTGTGTGTGTGTGTGTGTGTGTGTGTGTGTGTGTGCGTGTGTCACCCAGTACCATCAGCAATGATGGATTATGAGCTATAGGGCTGCCCTGGATGAGCCCTTAGATGAAATTGGAGCAGCGAGCTGCACGCTAAAACCTGACAGGGACAGCTGGCCAAGGATAACCTTCATGCGGCAGTTTGGCTTTAAAGCCAAAGATGGGTCAATAAAAAAATTCAAAAAAGCAGTTAGTCTGCAGGTTAATCTGGAGTAGGGAACTTTTTTTAAGTTGAAATGTTAGCATTGTTGTAGGGCTGTCAATCGTTTAAAATATTTTATCACAATTAAGCATTTTTAAGCAAATTAATCTCACATTTTGTATCCGTTCAAAATGTACCTTAAAGGGAGATTTGTCAAGTATTTAATACTCTTATCAACATGGGAGTGGACAAATATGCTTGCTTTATGCAAATGCATGTATATACAGTATTTATTACTGGAAATCAATTAACAACACAAAGCAATGACAAATATTGTCCAGAAACCCTCACAGGTACTGCATTTAGCATAAAAAATATGCTGAAATCATAACATGGCAAACTGAAGCCCAACAGGTAACAACAGCTGTCAGTGTGTCAGTGTGCTGACTTGACTATGACTTGCCCCAAACTGCATGTGATTATCATAAAGTGGGCATGTCTGTAAAGAGGAGACTCTTGGGTACCCATAGAACCCATTTTCATTCACATATCTTGAGGTCAGAGGTCAACGGACCCCTTTGAAAATGGCCATGCCAGTCTTTCCTTGCCAAAATTTAGTGCAAGTTTGGAGCGTTATTTAGCCGTGAAGCTAGTATGTCATGTTTGGTACCAATGGATTCCTTAGGTTTTCTAGTTTCATATGATGCCAGTATCTTCTCTCTCTAGCTGTAAAACTGAGACCGGTACAACCTCGGAAATATCGATTGCATTAATGCGTTAAAAAAATGTGTGGCGTTAAAACAAATTTACGTTAACACGTTATTATCGCGTTAACTTTGACAGCCCTAGTTTGTTGAGATATAAAATACAAAATATGTTACAACATAAGCATTGTTAAATCCATCTTTCAGTTTTCTGAATCGCTTCTCCTTTTTAGACTGGAGGCTGGAGCTAATCCCAGCATGCATTGGGAAAGAGGTAGGGTACACGCTACACAGGTCGTCCATCCATCACAGGGCTAACACATACAGACAAACACATTTACACTCACTTTCACACTTGCAGATCATTTCCAGTTCACATAAGCGAAAGCCTGTATAAAATATGGACGTAGTCTCCGTGACGTCACCCATGGGTTTCTGAAGAGCCGATGTGAAGCTCAAAGTGTGTCGCTCCGGCCATTTTTGGCACTTCCATATTGACTTAATTTCTCAATAGGTTGCCGTTCGACAAACTGTATTTGGACTGTCCACACACAGGGAAAACATACAAGCTCAACAGTGTATTATTAGACTACAGTGAGTTTTGACCTCATATAGTTCAAATGTCTCCCCATATAGAGTTCCTACCACATCTCTGTAATCATCAGTCTACCATATCTACTTTTTAATACCTACATGTAACCTAGCAACGTATGATCTTCCACCTCCTGGGCTATATAAGCTCACCAGCATCACATATATTACTGGGAAGAAAATAATTCTAATTCTGTTTTTAAATCTATTCGTATCTGAAAGAGCCTTGCATTAGCTGTAGATGGGGGTGAGTAAGGACATGTAGTTCTGCCTGACTTGCAACTTGTCCTGTGTGAACTGAAAGTGTCTTTTCTAGACAAGTGATCTCTTTCTTCCTCCCCTCATGAAAAATAGAGGCTGTAGTGGAATCCAGAGCTGAAGAGTTTCTTCACAACTCAAAATTGAATATGGAGTGATAATTTCATTAGCTCATGTGTTTCACACAGTTTGAGGGTGATCATTAATTACACAAGTTCTCCATAAATTATAACATTTCCAGGTGAACTGCTGAGCAGTGCAATAAAATCAATCCCTCGATTCAGAAAGTTCAGAATTTTCTGATGTGTTAAACTTGGAAAAAAATCTAGCCAGATATACCTTAAAATGACTTCAGTGAGAGTAAAGACTGTGGAAAGAGAAAATAACCTGAACAGAATAAAGTCTCACACTCTTGAAAGGTATTCATGTCAGTCTGTCTGTCTCCTGTTGACGTATTAGATCTCTTTATATATGATAATGCCTCTGTCCTCCATGACACATTTGATGTAATATATATCAGGCAAACTGCAATCTCACACAAGCAGAAGAACACTAAGGGCGGATAAAGATCCCGGTGGATTATCTTCCGACTGAGGATGCATCGGATACTGACTTAGCGAACAAGAATGAACGGTAAGCCCCAAAATTCATTGCAAGAGCGAGGCGGCATCACGTCCAAACGGGGCTCAGAGTCAAGATATGCAGCTAGGGCTGCGCGATATGGCCAAAATCTTCTATCAGGATATAGGTAATTTCATTTCATATCTCGATAACGATATATATATACTGTATATATCACAATATAGCATGTTTTCAGGTAATTCAATAAATAAATAGTCCATATGAAATAACCATTTCTGTATACTCCTGTAGGAATTAGATACTTGACAAATGAAAAGTAATGAGTATTTTCTCATTTTAAGAACTTGAATGCAAAATGAGCAGTTTTAAGTGAAATTATAGAGAAATAAACATAGGTTGAGCCTATATCACGATAGAACGATAGTCATTTTTATATCGTTTTGACGATATATATCGTTGTATATCGTTTACCCAAGGTAAAAGTGGACAATCTGCAAGCATACCCTTCTGAAGTACACTGTGTCCATTATGAACAAAGTAAAAGAAGCAAAGCACCAAATATTGCAGCAGTACTAGTGTATTTGGTTCATGAGCCCAGCCAGGGCGGGGAAAATGTGCCTGGAGGGTCCCGACGGCTTGAAAAGGCTGCTGACTTGTTTTTCCGAGGCATTTTTTTAACAGGATGAGAGACAATATTTCCCAAATTTGCTATTTAAGCCACAAAAAAATGCAACGCTAAATGTGTTTGAAAGACAGACAGTGACTCATCAACAATGTGTTATTTAACAGCAGATTAAATATTAACTTGCTGAGAACAGTCAGACTGGAAACCCCTGAGGAGGGTGGATAGTAAGACAATAACAGATTGACGGAGAGAGAAAAAAGAGAGAGTGAGGACGAGAGAGGCACTGAAAGGACAAATGCGCAAATGTGGTATGTTTAGGAATTTGTCCTTTCAACGCCTCTGTCTTGCTACAGCAAACAGGATAGGATGTTAGGTGGTGGTCAGTAGCTGCCATATCAATCCAGACACTCTCTATTTGTATTTTTTTTCTGTCTTTGTCTTGCTATTTTTCTGCTTCTGTAAAAAGTACAAAAGTAAAAATGAAAGAAGCAGAAAAATAACAAGACAAAGAGAAAAAAATGCAAATAGCAACAACTAACATCGTATCCTGTACACCGGAGCATGTGGCTAAACCCCACCGTCACAACACCCACTACCTCAAGTCAAACTGACGGCTTGTTGTGTGATGATTTAAACTCTCATTAGCTTAAACCGCGCTATCATGAAAGATTAATAAAGGCAATCATGACATCATGTTCTTAATGACTCTTCAAATATGAAGTGAGGAACTCTGAGGGGAAAATCACAAGCTGAGTGCCACTCTGGATACGTAAAGAGGGTAGTAATGAATTTCAAAAATAGAGTGAAATTGGTCATGGGAGAGTAATCTTGTACTTGGATCACAAAATTATAGTATTTAATCAACACGTTTAACAGAGCATGTTTCAGTCTGTGGTGTTACAAATGTGAGAAACAATGAGCGTAAATCAGCATAGGGGAAGTCAACTTGAGTGGCTTCAGCATTTAGTGATTTATGTGTGTATGTGTGTGTGTTTGTGAGTGTGTGTGTGTGTGTGATGGTCTGTCTTTCAGAGGTTGTAGCAGGCTCAGTCTTAAAATTAGAGCCACGTCATGTTAGCTTGTCAGGAAGAGCGCTAAATAACGCTCCAAAGTTACGCTAAATTTTGGCGAGGTAAAACTGGCATGGCCGTTTTCAAAGGGGTCCCTTGACCCCTGACCTCAAAATATGTGAATGACAACTCTGAGATAAACAGAGTAAAAACTGTATATTATTATATTAAACAGATGTTGACAAACTGCATAATTTGCAGTTGAAAAAAGGTATTAGTCCCACAATTATGGCAATACTCAGCATATCGCAAAATGTTTAAAAATCTCAATAAGATCATATCGTGGCTTAAGTTTTATGATAATATCGTATCGTGGGGCCTCTGGTGTTTCCCAATCCTAGTATATGTCTCTCAGATACACAGAAACTGAACACACAAACACACAAACAGCATTAACCTCCAGTTCACTTTTTTAAAGACACACACACACACACACACACACACACACACACACACACACACACAAAGCGTCAGGCCCTTTGAGCTCTCTGTGTTGTCATCCCGGCACCTCTGTAGTTTCACTCTGGGCTTCAGAAAGAGAGAAGTGAGGAAAAAAAACAAGACAACAGAGTCTTTTGAAGTCTCCTCTCCCCTGTTGTGTCAAATAACTTTGACAAGAGTGGAGGAGGAGCGTTGATGAGAACAAGAGGAGATGGCTCCTAATTGGCTGCATGAAGAAGAGGAGGACGAGGCCGAGGAGGCTTCCTGATAAAATGCAGGGCTGTGAGTGACAGCACGCGTGTGTGTACGGTGACAACACACTCACGGGCTAGTACTCCACAATACACACACCTGTGCCAGCTCTTTGACAACCTACAGTCTCACGAAAGACCGGCCTTTAAAACTTCATGGTGAACTCAATTCACTGCAATAATATCGCTGCAATGGATTTATTTCCAGTTAAAAGACGTTTCTCACCAGTGCGGTGCGGGAATGCGGAAAATCTGCATTTGAATTTTCTGCATTGACAACTATGCACACCGAGTCCGGTGCGAATTATTCGCGTTGCCGTGTTCCATTTTCGTTAATGAGGCCCCATGAGGTTTCCTCCTAAATAGTGCCGCTTCCACTCCACACAACAAAAACCTCTCCAGACAAAGAATGTTAGGGGGCTAACGTTAACTACACAATACATAAACTAATCGGACTAAAAATGTGATGCTAATGCTATTGTTATCTTTTGTGATCAGCCCTGTTCCGTGACCAACATATAACATTAGAAAGTGCATATCAGCTACATTACATTTTCATCGTATTCCCGCTACTGGCCAATCTCAAGCCGTATATTGTTCTTTATTTGGTTGTTGAGGTAGTAATGTTTGTCGTACACTATAGGGTGTTGAAAAGGGGACAGCCCATTGTTATTCTGGAACACCAGTAGTTAAAAAAATGTCCCATTGGACTGAAAAAAACAGATTTGTCCGAGACTCCGCTACCCCGAAAACAAACACCCATTGTTCCAATGCCCCGAAAATACACACTGTCTTTGCAATAAACAGAAGCACCAGGCTAAGTATTATGCAGAATGATAGCAATCAGTTGGAATAAAGGATTCTATTGGTTAAACATATATTTCCGCAAGCGGAAATCCGCTGAAATTGAGGTCCATCTGAATATTTTTCCCCCGCACGAATGTTCCACAGGGGTGAACAAGAACCCACAAAATACGTTTTTATAAATTTCCGTGCAAATTTTTGGGATGAAAATCCGTGCTTGGTGTGAAACGGCTTTAAATCCGCACAAATGTTTCCCATTGAGTTCAACTTTGGTGAACTTTGACCCGTAAATTTGCGGCATTAACCAATAGCAAGCCGTCTTGACAGTGCTGACCTTTGAGGGAACACAGAGCTAAAAAGTCCAGAACAGAGGGATCGATCATAGACTATCAGCTGTGTTGTACCATTCACTTTTATTTAACCTCCTCTGTCAGAGTATAAACTGCTCCACGAATGGTTTCAGACAGTTATTAGACAGAAGTCAATGGTTCAAATACAACTTTTGAATAAACTGAATGAACTTATTGTCCCATTAGCAGCTGCACTAATACTGCAGTGCTTGGCTGCAGTAGTAATGACCAACAGATTGAGGATAGAAGCACTCTAGGATGGGGGGTTTCTATAATGGGTGTTACTATTCATGTTGCTCAGAAGCATGCAAGCACACGGCAACATCTTGCTCAAGCACAGCGTAATGAGTATGAGACACAGCAGCAACAAAGCTTTTCTTCTGCTTTTCTCACATACTGTATGTACAGCAATGCAGGGGACTAGATGTGCTGGATATTCTGTCAAACTGAGTATTCTATCACATCTTAACAACGTCAGCACAATGTGGGTCATTGTGGAAGGAGCTGAGAAATATATGTCACAATAAAAAGACAAGCGACTCCATAATGTGCACGCATGCACACACCCACACACACAAAACAACTCGTTGAGAAAATCCCCAGATGCTGTTTCAGTCTCGCAACCAACTATTCAACGCGACCATTAGAAGCCAGGAAGAGTGGAGGAGGCGGACGAAATTGAGATAAAGAGACAGAGCGGAAAAAAAGAGAGGCCGAGAGAGAAAAATGAGAGGGAAAAGAAAGTAAATGAAAACGTCAATAAAGAAAAGAAGCACAAAGAAAGAAAATAAAAGAGAGTAACAAGCGAAAGTGATGAGGAAGAAAGAAAAAAGAAAGAAAAAAAGTGAGAAAGGCGTAGCACAAAAACGAGAGAGAAAAGACGATGACAAAGACGTGGGGAGAGAAAGCAAAAGTAGAGAGAGAGCGAGCGATGTGCTGCCACTGAGTGAAATGCCACCCGGCCTGTCACATATCTCTACAATATTAATTACATTGTGCCACGCTTCTGAATAATGGAACAGCCCTATTTAACCAGACTGAATAATTTAGCAGCTACTTGGCCTAGTGTATATAACAGGATCGATAAGCACCGAGTACAGGTAATGAAATTCCAAAGGGAACCTCAAGGAGGAAAGTTGAGTTCACCTGCACTCAGAGTTAGAGTGTGTGTGTTTTCTGTTAATGTGTGTGTGTTTGTGTGTGTGTGTGTGTGTGTGTGTGCGTGTGTGTGTGTTGTGTTTATTCACTGCATTATATGTACTTAAGAATAGAGTCCCTTGAGAAGCCTGTGTGTGTGTTTGTGGGTTAGCTTGCACTCACACTTGATGTATTTATGCATACATTAGAGCTCCAAGGTGAAGCCCTTTGTGTGTGCAATTCTTACATAGTATGTAAAGAAAATTAATGAGCAAAAACAGATAAAATTAGGCTCCCTTATTCATTTTGTCTTTCTTGTAACCAAACCTGGTGTTAGCTCTGATGCTGGACTGTCAGTGGCTACTCCAATGAAGCACCCAATTAAGACATTTTAAGCTTACAAAGTTCTGTATCAGATGAATGTTAAAAAAATATGAACTCACCTGAGGGAAAGTGAACTTCTCAGCAAGAATTAAACTGCCCTCAGAGCAATGCTAATTCCCTACAGAAACACCCAGTACATACTGACACAGTTTATACACATGCATACCTGGAAGTTGCCCAGTACAACCAAGTCCTACCAAGAACCATGACAGCATCAGGCGTTTCAGCAAGTGCCCCAAAACAATACATGTTGACGTTCAAGTAACAAACCCCTATAGAGGGCTGCAGGGATAACATATTTTTTGTAGGCCAACCGGGAAGTTAGCATCGCCTGGATCCCTCGACAAAAAGCCAATGGGAATTTTCCACTGGGTTTTGCATTATTGCAGAAAATAAGCTCTGTGGCAAACACACGTTTATGATACTTACACATCTTGTTCAGCAAGATAATCTGAATCTGCAACATAACTAGTAACATTTCTCTGTCAGGTAAATGTGTAGCTGTCTGGGGCCCTTTTATTCGGGGGCCCCAGGCAGTTGCCTTCTGAACAGGCATGTTTTCAACAGGCGCTGCACTAGTTCTTTCAAACAGAACTTGCTCACTCATCACATGCAGCCCGTGATGAATGAACGTGAGTGTTGTTCCCTTGGCTCCACCTGGCCTGCATCAACAAGGTTTAGCCCACTGGGACATGCACACTGTAGTTGTACACTGAGATGGTGTCACAGAAATGAGCTTTTCTTGGGCTCAAAGTATTTTAGTAAATGTTGAATCTTCATGGGTTAGAAGTTGATACAGAGAGCAATAACTGACTTCCTGTTGGAAATGATCCTGTCAACCGTTAATAATGGCAGTTTATACTTTATGAAGTTTAAATGCTACAAATGTCACGTACGTGACACACAGTATGATGCTCTTTAATCGGGGCCAACCTGGTGTGTGCTGCCACAATTGCAAAGATCGCACTCATTAGTGCACACTTAACATACACTAATATTCAACAAATGTTGCTTTACAGATTCACAGATACAGCACAGATTCAGATACAACTACTCCTATAAAATCACAACCATCTACATACTGTGAATGCAAGCATAAATAGGCGCTCAGACACAAAATGGTCTCGGTGGAGGAGTGAGTTGCATGTAAGCTGCTCTATTTCAGATTAAACATTCAGATAGGCCAGTCCCTGTGAGGGAAGCCTGCTCTCCTGGAAAAAGGTTGAAGAAATAATGGCATTGTCCTTCCGGTGAACGTGGTTTTGTGCTCACATTGTGCATGTCTGTGTGTGTCCCCTAGGTAATGTAGCCCTGTGCACGCATACACATGTGAGAGAGTGTCTATGCAAATATCTTGAAGGAGCCTGTGTGTGTGTGTGTGTGTGTGTGCGTGTGTGTGTGTGTGTGTGTGTGTGTGTGTGTGTGTGTGTGTGTGTGTGTGTGTATGTAGGAAGGTGTTTCGGCAGGGCACGGCAACCCTCTTCACAATTAATCAGCGCTGCCATCCTTCCCTCCCTGGGAAATGGATGTAAGCAAAAAGTTAAAAGACTTAATTCATAAATAAATCACACAGTAAATAATAGGTGTTTGTGTTGCCCGCGACAGTAGACAAGGCTGTGTGCAAGCCAAGGGAGGGAGAAGATTTACTCTCACACGCTGCACACGCTGGATGAGGCAAGACCGCTGAAGACAATAAATATGCATTACTGGCGGCTGGTAGTGAATACAACAGGTACAAAAAGCTACGAATGAGGAAAGAATGGCGGAGATGGAGCGGAAGAGGGTGGGGAGGAGGAGGAGGAGGGGTAGGATGCTGTAAGAGAAGGAGACAAGAGGGAATCACGAAGGAGGAAGAGAGGGAGCAAAAAGGACACAGAGAGAATGAGAAGGTGTGCGGATGCAGAATGAGAGAAAGTAGTAGCGATGATGAGGTATGGCGGAGATGGAGAAAAGAAAGGAAGATGAGGAGAGAGAGGAGGTTATTTATAGTAGAATTTTGAAATAGAAGCAGATAAAACAACTAACACTCTTCTGGTTTCAACTTGTTGTAAAATCGCCCTGGAGACGACTAAAAAGCAAATTCAATTTAGCTCAACTGCTGTGTTTACACGAATAGTTTTGCTGAAAAAAAAAAAGCGAGATATCTATTACTAATTCAAATGGCACAAAAATACATTTTAAAGAACAGTAGCTCGTTTACAAACTTGAAAGGATAAAATCAGATAATAGTTATAATTTTGACCGCCAGAACGCTAACCCTTTTAACATGGCCTACAGTCAGTGTATTAACGTCACATACAGTAACACACAAACTACACGATCAAGTAACAGAATACAGATGGACCCGACCTTTAAACAAAAGCAAAATGAGGTGTTGAACTGAAGGCAGTCAATGCAGCGAGAACCACATGCCCCATTGTCACTACTTTACTTTTTAAACACACTTACTCTCAACACATGCTCGACATGCCATGAGGTGATTAAATATTCACATACAAAGAGAGAGAGCGAGATAATCACATGCACACACAATCGACTTGCTCAAGCATATATATTCTAGTTTGCCATGTATCCTTACGGGCACTGAGCCATAGTCTATAGAGTTATTACACCTCCACGTCATCTCGCTCGCTCTCTTTATTTCAGTTTCTCTGGGTGTCTCTCTATCGCTCTCCCATAATCAGTTCGTTCTCTAGCTCGGTTTCTCAACTCATCTGGAAAACACAGCCATCGCTGAGGTCATTGTCTCTCAGTGAATGGTCATTAGTTTTGGGATAAAACGCACTTCTGAGCACCGCTTGGAGCTACAACAACCTCGTCCATTAGCTGGCTGCCTTTTGTAGCCATTTAAATTGGTCAAGGTAGAATTCAAATGAAAGTGATGACAATGCCTCAGTAGCTAAAAAGCCATTTATCAGCATGTAGTAATAAGTACTGTGCCAAATTATGTGTGAGCATTTCCTTTTAAAACTCATTTAGATGGGGATGTAAATATGCTATTGCACAAAAAATGTAAATGCACCATGTGTCACAGACTTCTACAGTACACTATGCATGACTTACAATAGTGAGAAGAATAGAAATAAATGAATCCTTCCTTTTCCTCTATTTTCATTTTGTCAATAGGAATGATGGATGAACTGTCACTCTGCTTTTCCTTTGGTCCAAACATAGACTGTACATAATGATGGACGACATGACAGCTTCCCAAAAGTGAAGCCAAAACATCTCGATCGCCCCCTGGTGGCTGGCTGCAGTATAGGTCATAAATCCCGTCCCCTCTATGTTAGCGGATGGGTCAAATATTTTTCCCCAAAGATGGTTTCTGTCACTTGAGGCAGTTGTTATCCCGCTGATGTATGTGTTCATTTTTCTGATAAGTTTGGTTTTAATTATTTATTTGATGCTATAAAAAGGCGGTGAGACGTCATGATTGACAGCTGTGATTGAAAGCTGCTCTGAGTCTCGGAGGCTCGGAAATTGTACGAGAGAGGAGATGCAACTTTAATTTTCCATAACTGTCACGAGTCTGTGTGTTAGAATATATGTCAATTTGATCATAAATGCAGTTATAGAGATATTATTGGTCAGTTGTTGTATCTTTCTAGCCAAACAGCTACCGTGGTGCTAACGTAGCAGCTAGGTGGCTCACGCTACAAAGCTTCCCATCTCCCAGAATTACTACTGCGCAGACTCCAGCTCCAAATGACGTCAAAATCTCAAGATGGCATTTCCCGTATCCGGGATATATCGGCTTCACTTTTGTACAGTGGGAGGAAGTGGAGAGGCATTGTCCATCTATATATACAATCTATGGGCCCAACCCTCACAATCCCTCAGTCTTTCTAACTGGACATTACCAGATACCTTCAAAATGTGATTCTGCATAACAACCTGCGATATCTGTTGAAACCCTCAGATGCATTTTGTGTTAACACGTTTGACAAATAGCAGAATCATCTGAAATTTCCAATTTTCTTTTAAATTTCCTGCTGTTTGTTTGCGCAGGCGAGCACCAACTGAATCGATGTTCTTACAAGCGGAGATCATCTGTCTTTAACTGCACTATGTAGCTGTTGTAGCATTTGTGGCCAGACAGATGCTCTAAACCTTACTGTAAAATTGTATTTGGGTTTAGTCCTTTTCACACAATCGCACGTGTACACACGTGTGTCTTCAAACATCCCTCCCTATCCCCCGGCGGAGCCTGCCTTTTTCCCAATGACTTTCATTTTTATTAGCGCACTTGGCATCTGATTAAGTCCCATTTGGAGTGTTAATTAGCTGAGCTGCTCTGCTCCGGCTGTCTATGCGCTGAATAAGGTCAAGACAACAATGACAAGACCATCGGGTTTCTTCGAGAGCAACTCACAAATTCATTGACTGTGACAATACAAGCCCTTTTTCTCATGGGAAGGGAAGTCTTTATATTCTAACATGAATACAGTAGCAGCTGAAATAAAAGAGGCGACCTGCACAAAAGTGACTGAATTCAGCCAGCAGTCTGAGTACAGCTCTAACAAGACTCTCCTCACCAGAACAATGGCTGCATTGGACGTTTGTTCAAACTCTTACAAGCTCCCGTTTATGTTTCAGCGACTTCTTGCTATACAGTATCTTGCAAATGTCTTCTCGCAGCAGCAGAGGTCAAAGTATCAGTGTTACAGTCTTAGGCCATGTTCTTGAACTGGGCTTAAGTTATTGGATTCCTGTGGTCAAACAGCAAAAGTGCCCAGAAGGCGTTTTTCTTAGATCGCGAAAAGTTGACATTCTGGGACATTAACAGTAGATGACATTGCCTTATGTCGATATGTTTCCAGTGCACTGAAAATGGAGTTTAAAAAGGGAAATTTTTTTCAACGATGAACAACACAAATGTCTTGTTTTGATGTCATCCCGTCAGAATAAAAGAGCCGTGGCTGCTTTGCGGACAACATTTTGCACAGATGTTCAACAACTACTGGGAAAAATGTTAGTAAGGGAGGCAAAGATACCAGTTTTTTCCCCTGACAGTAGCCTCAAAAGACTAATGTGCAACATGGCTCTAAAATACCCACTTTTTAAGACTGCAAAAAGCTCACTATTGAGTTAATTTAGTGTTGGTTTCTCCACATGCACATACTGGATGCAACAGTCCCAGGTGTTTTCCGTGAGAGTTGTCAAAGGGAATTCTTAAAATTTGAAATTGCTGTTTAAACAAGGCCAAGTGGAGGAAAGAGGAAAGTTGTTGTTTGTATGAGTCAACGAAATCTCTTGACATCCACTTCATCCACATCACATTTTTTACCACATCCGTTTCAGTCTCTTTTAGCCGTACCACCAACACTCGGTATAACAGCGGCCTGCGTTGCCATGGCAATTAACAAGACTTGTGAATATCAAAGTCACAGAGACAAGAGGCTTATGACTTTCACACAGAGAGATCACTCAACTGACAAATGGATTAATTAAAGCTCGGGCTTACTTTTACCCTGAAAGCCGTGATTGTATTATTTCCCCTGATTCCAGACAAACAAAGGCTTCTTGCCAACACTCCACAATTTATGCATTTCTACATATAGTAGTATTCTCCAACAGCTTATATTATTTCTGTGGGAACACAATGAGTCTGTGGTTATATTTGTGTCTGTGTGTGTGTGTGTGGTGTGTGTTTGTGTGTGTGCATGTTCCTGTACTTCTATCTTTATGAGAGGCAAATTTGAGTTTAAAGCCTTCAGAATAATAAATTTTTTCTCTTCTTGTTTGAGGGCTGGGACTTGGATTAAAGGCATAGTTCGACATTTGGGGAAATATGCTTAGCTGCTTTCTTGTGAAGAGTTAGGTGAGAAGATCATCACCACTCTCATGTGTGTCTCTTAAATATAAGGCCGCTACAGATTACAGCTACAGCCAGCGGCCAGTTAGCTTTGCATAATGCCTGGAAACAGGAGGAAACGACTAGCCTGGCTCATTCTGGCTCTTAATCAAAACAAAATGAACAGTGTAAAAACTACAAGTTTTGAACAGAGTCGGGGTAGCTGTTTCCCCCTGTTTCCTGTCTTTATGCTAAGCTAAGCTGTATTTTTCAAGATTCAGTGTTCATTTATTGTCACCGAACAACATAGGGTTGCAAAACAAAATGCAGTTGTAGTCCATTTATGCTACACAAGAAGAAAAAAAAAAGTAGTTTTTGAGGGATCTGGAGATCTCTGATTAATGATGGCTCTTGGCTGATCCCTCTCAGAGCCCCATTTACTATGTTATGTAATTGTATGGTACTACATACAAGCCCTTCCTGATTGTATATATGTTTTTCAATATTCACTCTGTTATACTTTTTGTATTTTAAAACAAGTATGGCTTCCATTTGTATGTCAAACAGTACCAATTCAGTACTTAAAAACTACAATTCTCTGGGTGCCCTGGTAGCTCAGCTCGTAGAGCGGGCGTACCAAGGTTGAGTCATTACTGCAGCGGTCTGAGGCCCTTTGCTTCATGTCATCCCCTCTCTCTCCCTGTTACAACTATCACTGTCTCTCTCAAATAAAAGCAAAAAAGAACCAAAAATACAATTCCCAAGAGGTGGAGCTTCTACCACCGGGGTGTGCACAGTGTTGCATTTTGCGAATGCCAAACTATTTTCAAAACTCAATGCATACTACCTGCTCTGCCAAACAGTCACAGTTAGCCACTAGCTGGTGAACACAGTGAAGCATTTAACAGCTAAAAAAACATATTTCCTTCATGAGTTGGTGGAGACCAAAAACAGAGCTAAAAGAGGGTGAATATTGGACTTACATTCGCCAAGTGGACAGAAACACAACTCAAAATGAATGATAATGTTGCTCTTTAACTGCTGAATGTGTAAATACACAACTGTTTGCTAACAAGTTCCCAACATTAACCTGAAAGGTGATAATATGTCAGTGTTGTGTGTTTTTTCTGGTGCCCCCAAGTAGCCAAGATCAGTTGTTGTAGGGTTAAAGTTGATTTGGGGCAATGAATATATGTGATGTATGGAGGGTGCTGAAGGATATGTACAAAATGTGTGTATGAGTTTGTAATGTACGTGTGCTTGTGCATGTGTGTATAATAGGTTCTGGTTTTACTCCTTTTGGCTTTGCTGAGCGTATAAGCAGAGCACACCGATGAATAATGAGGCTATTACAACCACAGCAGACTACAGAGCACCGCCTGCTCTCATTCAATAATGTGTGTGTTTGTGTGCCTGCGTGTACAGTAAACGCGTGTGTGTTGTAAGTGTGTTAGTTAGTCAATATGCGCAATGGATTCTCGCTCTATATTTTCTTTCTATGAAACACTCCTGCTAGAGCATCACAGAGTAATTCAATATTCAATTTATGGAATGAGTCCTGTAGAGAATTGGTAAACTTGTGTGTGTGTGTTTATGTGTGCGCAATACGTTTTAATATGCATAAGCATGCATTTGTGAGAACATTTATTGGCCTTCCTTCATTCTGAAAGCCCCTTACTTCAAATTAACTCAGATACATGCCTCACCCTTGGCCTTACTTTGCCTTTCCTGAATACTATTTGGAACCTCGTCCCATAATTTTAAATATTTCCTCCCCTCTGGAGGACCAGCAACAATGCCCCTGTTAAGTCTATTTCTGAAGTACAGCCATATCTGTGAGGATGTCCAGGCCTACGGCGATCAAAGTAAAGTATAGAAAAGGTCCTACTCCTGGCCTGTACTCACTTAATACACACATAAACTACCGTCCTTCAGAGTCAAAGAGAATCAGGCGTTGCCCTTTCTAGTTCCCCTTCATCAGGATCATTGAGAAAGCTGCAGGATTACAGTACCATCCGCTCCCACTCCACCGATAACATTTCTGTTCAAATGCCACATATGCCAATAAGGAAACGAACAGATAGTTAGCATGTCTTTGTGAGTCCTTGTGTATGTGTGAGAGGCAGAAAGAGAAACAGAATCAGAGCTCTTGCTCTACTGCATACTTCATAACAGATGAAGCATCTTTTTATCAAACCCTTCAGTGTAGGCTTGTCGCGGTAGTTGGTGTTACCGGTGTTACACGGTGGTCGGGCACACACCGATTACATTACGTACCCACCGCCCCACCATCATTTTGCTGTTTTTACAGAAATAAAACACATTTAGTTCATTTTGGCGTATCAGCACCGTGTGATCAATACATAGTCGGACGACGGATGCTACAAACTGAAAGTGAAAGTGTCTGCTTCGTACGGAGTCTCAGCTCAGAGCAGCAGGAGTCAGATTTCACACACACGGGACAAGAGAGAGTTCACAGACAAGACGATGGCGGAGGATTTGGTGTTGAAGCGAAAAGCAAAAGCACCTATTTGGCAATATTTCAGATTTAAACCCAATGCTATAAGGGAACCATAACGTTAATGAGGTTTCCTCACTGTCACGTCCCTACTTCAGGGTTAAACTGCTACAGAGAGGTAACTTATACTTTTTGACTGAATCCTTAAAAGCTTTTTTCAAATATGAAAAAAAAAAGTGCAAGAGTGTCAAAAAAAAGTCTTTAAAAGGATGGGAACTTTACTGTTGTCTGAGGGATGATTTTATTGTGAAGACAGTTTCAGTAGTCATATAAATGGAACTAAGGTCGAGAGGTTTTGCTGTCAGATCCAATACAAAGACTTCAAATCCTTAAAAAAGGTAGGAAGTTTAATGGTCTGGAAAGTGAAAGAAGAAAATAGATCATGACTGTAATTATATAAAAGAATCATAATTGACTGAATTCGCTGACAGTTATTGATCATCAAAAAATGTTGTGAAAATGTGTTCAAGGAAAAACAAGTCCTTTAAAACCTTCCTTGAAGAGTGCTCAGTTGTATTTAAGACAGCCAGCCAGGAAGACAGCACATCTCTCCCTGACCTTGTCACCTCCTGCAGCTTCTGATAATGGCTGCTCTGTGATCAGTTCCCCTGTGTAAAGACATCTTTGCACCTCCCCAGTGGTTGGCTTTACATCTGTCCCAGTTCAGCTCTGAGCAGTGTGAGAAGACGGCGAAAAGAAAATCCACCTTCAAAGACAATTTACTGTGACTGACAGTTAGAGTTTCATAGGTGGGCTACTTGACTTTTCTTTGTCTCTTCAGCCACGGTGGGTTTTTTTTATCAGCCGCTCACATTCTGCTCTTTATTTCAAACTGCTGTTACTGAAGCGAGGAATGTGTTGTGGGAGCGCCCATCATTAAATCCCGATGTTAAAGCCCCAAACCACAGCCACACAAGTGAAGGATGGAGCTGAAAATGTTGGCTCTTCATTCATCCCTCTGGGCCCTTTGACCTACTGTTCACATCCCAAGTGTGATTTTTAACTGTCTAAAATGTGGTGAAGTGTGTTCCCATTTACAGCTAAGCTCCGATAAACAATCATATCGATCACTCAGCATTTGTACCCAGGCGACAGGTCGGGAGAGATGATTCACCCACCCTGAGAGAAGATGGGAAAAACATACAGTATATTCATACCCAAGTGTGTTTCTGTTTGTGCACAGTATGCTGCTGTGAGTATACGCCTAATCAGGTCGAAATGCAACAGCACGAAGTTGCACAATGAAGGAATACATATATGCGGCACAAAGCTACAGTAGGTGCAGAGCAAGTTAAATGTTTAATATGGACATGGTTCATTAATGCAAGATCAGATATTAACCAGTGAAGGAAGGTGTCTGCACATTGATTATAGCTCTAATTACAGGCAGAAACAGGGAGATAAGAAGCGTAGAAGAAAGGAAAAAGAGAGGGAGAAAGAAGTGGAAAATAAATAGACTCACATCAAGGAATGTAATAAAACAGTGGTAGACAGATGTAAACACTTCAAACTCAGCTACAAAGAGACACCAGTCCCTGACTCCTCCATCATTGGCATGGTAACAATAATCTGATAGCATCGCGTTGATCTCTCTAAGAGAGTTTTCCTTAAAATTAGAAATTATATTTAGCTACAGCACCTGTTAAAATAACAGGATTTCAGGACACGTCAGCAGTGTGAACTAAAAGTGCTGCATTTAATGAGTAACACAGAAATGTGAAGATGACCGAGATTCATTGGATACAGACATTCTACCCCCCTCCACACCTTGAAATCATTCTTTATTAGCGTTAATAAAAGACTTCATTTAAAATCGCTTGTCAAGCTCAAGGACAACAACTAAAACTAAACGTTAACCCGGGGGACGCTCGCAAACATCTGAACGGGTAGTATCTGCTCTAAAACTGAGCCAAAGTACATTCATCAACACGCTGGCAAGGAGCCGATACCGTGGTGAAGCGCATTTATATTGCATCAACAATTTTCAATTCAATTTGGCACCAATAAAAAACATATTTTCTTGGGCATGGATTCAAAGCCTTCACTGCCAAACAAAAAGCAGCAATTAGAGAAGTGGGCACCTTAAAGGAAGATGAAAGTGCATGAAATTCCCCGCTTACCAATTAAAGCATTCATATCTCCTATGGGTGAAGTATTCTCAGTCTGGTCAGGCTTTTCAATAACCAATAACATAAAGCATGGGAAAATATGAGGTTTATATGTAAACCCTTTAACATCTTAAATTCCTAATTATTTTTGCTGCTCTTTAAACACATAATATTAAAGGAATACTTCACCCACACAATGACCATTTGTATATCAATTACTCACTGCGTGCTGCCTTGAATTCAAGAAGAAAATTGTTTTTCTCGCATGCCTCCACGGCAAACAAAGAAGTAAAAAACTGAGAAAAGTCTTATTGAAGTAAATTGAGGCCGCGTTTAACAACAGCAAAACTATATTAAAACATCCTTTTACAAACTCTCCCACGGTCGTGTCTAAAAGGTCACCCGCAAATGGTGTAATCTGGCAAATACTTGCAAAAGCTCTCGCTACCCGATGACCTATCCTAACCTTAACTATTCAAGATCAATACCTAACCTGAACCATCTCGCAAGAGTTTTCCAACTCGTGGGTTACCCTCTAGACACGACCCTCTCACACAACTTGTGCAGTATAATCCATGTCTCATTTATCCAGCTGCTCTCTACTATAGATGCACAGCAGTCCGAAGTGTATTGAATAGTAAGGTTTTAGCAAAAATGCATGTTTTGAGCAAATGACTGGATAAATGAGACTTGGATTATACTGCAAGTTGTGTGAGAGTTTTGGTGTTCTGCCCACATTTACTTCAATTCATCAAGACTTTTCTCCGTTTTTTAATTCTTAGTTCACCGTGGAGGCATGCAAGAAAAACTGTTTTTATATATATATACGAATGGTCATTTTGTGGGTGAAGTATTCCTTTAAGGGTATACTGTGTTGTATAGGCTACTGCGCAAACTTAGTATGGCAGTATAGCTACTTTTTCTCAATGAATTTTCAACACAAAAGATCAATATGTTATGAAATCAGGCTGTAATGTGCTCCATCAGCTGAAGCATCTATTTTAATGTACTACTAATAATGTTAATGTATATTTACACTACTATGGTGTTGTCCATTATCTCCATATACTCACACATCAACAGTTTTGTTGATTTGTTCAGTGTAATTCCCAGCTGGGGATTTCATTGTAACTGGACTGTCTTTGGACATGCATACTGTAGGATTTATCCATCTCTCTCACATCAGTGTATTCCCATCGAGAGCACTTTAGGAGCCAGGCTGTGCAAAGAGAAAATGGAGTGAATGATGCAAGTAATGCTGTGAATGGATGAGCTGCATGCGTACCTCTGCTCTTGGTGCACCCCAACCCAATGTTCATGTCGGTACCTTCCCAATGACATGGTTGCTATAACACATGGGGAGATACACTGTTCATACACATCCATACCACATCCTGTATGAATAAGCCCTGGGCCAAAGGAGCCTCATATCATAAAGTATACAGACCTCAGTGGGCCAGACAAAAAAACAAGCACCAGCTTCACTCATTCTGGTCTATAGGATCATATGAGAAAGATTTCCAGGTAAGGAAGTGCACCGACAACCAAAACAGCCTATTTTCACATTGCTTTGTGTGCAAAGGCCTCACTTTTCAAAAATCCTATTGTGTCCCTCTCACTGTCCAGCCACCATAATCCAGATTAGAGAAGAGAGGAGTTGATACACCAAATCTGAGTCACCTTCAATTTACCCTGCGCTCAAAGCAATAATCTTAACAAGTGCTTTATGAACTTTTTTTGTACTTCTATCTTCGTAACTTTAAGATATATACAGTATGTTTTTTTTGTTTCTAATGTGATTATAATGCATGGGCGGTGGCACCTGGACATTGGCTATGGCAACTCCGTTATTATACAGATTTGAAATCCTTTTCAACCAATGATAACTGAACACATGCTCCATTTTGATTCTGGTCTAGACACAGGTAGAGATACATATCATTTTTATATTTTACCGTATTCATTTGTCGCTATGTTACCAGTAACCAACACCAATTTGTTATTCGTGAGATTGATTTAAAAATAATTGGTAATAAAGATCCAGATTAAATGCAGGGGACGTAGATTGATTTATGTGATTATTAGCGTTGTCACGATACTAAAATTCTGACTTTGATACGATACCCTGCCTAAATATCTCGATACCAATACTGAAACGATACCACAGAAAAAAACTAAAAAATCTGGAAGAGTAATAAATATACATATATATAATAGATGACAAGACATGGAGCTTAAAATTATTTTTTTATCAATTAAAAATCTTCAAAACTCTTAAAATACAATGCGAATAAAATGGGGTATCGTACCGTTTTTAATAGCAGGATATCGCAATACCTTTCTAGTATCGGAATGCCGTGCAGCACTAGTTTATATGCAGCACACATGCTAAACCAACACCTTGGCTTTCATTGACAATTTTGCATGCTTAACAGACTTAAATATAGAAATAGGATCAACTAAGTTTACTTCGTTTGCCTGGTGCAGATATTTTAAGGCTTATCCAATCCAGTTTGCAAGAGGCGTTCAACAAGAACATTCTGTCTGATACACTGAATAAAAATGTACCATATTGGCATGTATTTAAGACAAAGATAAAGCGAGTATACGTACAACAGAGAGATGGAGAGAAGGAGGGCACAGACAGAAAAATACAGACAGCAAGGGCGTCAGAATGAACGACAGACAGAAACTGCTGAACGTGTTTTGACGTCTAGTCCATGACCCCGCTTTTTCAAGTAAGGTGTTCTAGAAATATCTATTTGGGCCTGTATGATGAGCAGCTTTAAGTCTTTCAAATGCATAATGTCCTTATGTTTCATATGTAAAATAGTTCCATATGCTAGTTACATAATTCACTACTAGAGAGACGGTGTAAATAAAACTGTAATTCTCTGATGCTTTGCACCCTGAACACCTCCTGCCTTTGTCCTTACAAATCTACACTCTCCATTTCTTTCATCCACCCTCATTCCTCCCTGCGTTCCCTCCTTCCTTCCTCTGCGGCCCACTTCTGCATAGAGGGAATGGCAGCAGCAGCTTCAATAATTCACTTCTCCTCAGAACAGGTTGTGTTTGCATTACAGGGTGCTGCAGGCGAGAATAGAGAGGGCGAGGAAGAAAGATTAAAAAACAAGGAAGAATGAAGAATGAAGTCGAAATGGGTGAAGACTTTGAATAGAAAGACAGAATGAAAGTAAAAGTAGAAATACAGCAGAGGGGAACGCCCGTTGAGAGTAATCATGATGTGGAAAAGCAAAAAAAAGAGACAGAAAACCAGAGGGAAATTGTTTTAGAGGAAGCTCTTTCTTGTCTCGTGTGTGTGTCCTGAAAGGTGAGAAAGAGTAAGATAATGAAAGAGAGACGAGGAACATGTGAAAGGCTCCTCAAGCAGAAAGGGAAAAGGGAAGAGATGGGGATGGTTAGACTGATAAAAGCTAAAGCATCAGTAAACCAGCACCTATTCACTGACACATTTTTCCCTCTGGTACCTGTAAATAGGCCTACCTCACAACTATGAACTACAAGTATCAGAAGTCTCTGCAAGCTCTATTAGATCCACGGCGGTGTGTTCAAAGCACTTCAATTAAACGTTTAATCCTTTAGCTCGGCTTGGTGCTGTGGCTGAGGAAATACTACTACTACTAACTCAAAACATATAGTGTAGTTTTACTGTTGTGGTGTGTTTAGCTCTGATCTCAAACGCATTGCGCAATGGAATAACATGAGATTTAATGAGATTTTTATGGTAATAATGTACAACATGGCGACTGCGATCTATATGACAGCGGTGGTGGTCGGAGGAATAAATGCTCAGAAATCTTGTGTGCTTTATTTAGTACCTTCTAGGCTTCAAGGTCAAAAACATACATTTAGGAAAAGTCGTGGGCAAAAAAGGCTTGTAGATTTTATTCAAGCAGAGTTATTTGAATTATGAAAACCCAAACGGTCTGTCAGACCTGGTCCTAGGTCCTAGTGTTGACAGAATATCTTTGGGGTTTTTCATGAATTCTTTTTGCTTTGGTGTTCGGCTACATTGCGGCAAAAAATATTAATAAGTCTATCAAGCTCAGCTGAAGTTTGTTACAGGAAAGGAAACCAGATTTGTTTCATTGCCAAAGATTTGATTGAAGTTCTCTTGTACCTGGGCAAAAGCAAATAAAGTTTCCCACTTTGTCTCTCTCTCTCTCCCACACTGACTCTTTTCTCATTTGCTGAGCCCCATGTTGGTCTAGCTCTCCGTCTCTAGGGAGGCCTTTCTTCTTTTAGCTGCTCCGTATCTGGCCCTGCCCTTTCCAATGTCACTCTGGCTGTGTCTCTCTCTGTTTTTTAATATGAGTCTTTCGGCGCTGCCACGTGTCCCTTTTCTCCTCTTTTCGAAAGCCAGATCCAAGTCATTTCAATGAATGTCAAATTCAGTAATAATTCATCAGCTTCGGTGGAAAGGTGTTGTTGTTGACAAGTAAATGAGGTGATGAATTTCAGAGAAACAGTTATTATGTCAAGTCAGTTTCACACACATAAAATGATGTGATTTCTTCCTAGATCACTTCAAATCCTCAAATTCTCCCCTCTTAAAACACGTACAACACTGTTGCTTCTGTCTGCATTATCGCTATATGGCCATGAGATCAGCTGACGTATCAGAATTTTGCAGAGTGTATCTCTGGTTTTCTGGATGAAAGTGTAAAATTGACCTGATACATTACTTTGCTTAACAACACCTCCACATCAAATGAAGATGGAGAAATTATTTTCTCTGTGGGATATCGTGTCCTTACTGAGCCACAGGCACCACAGTGATGGAGATAGAAATACTATTCTCATACATGCACCTGGAAATAGCAGCTCTCATTTGTTTTTCTTTCCTGTCCTCGCTGAGCGCATTTCCACAAGCTTGCTACAGTGCAAGCTCCTTTTTACATTTTCACAAATTAATACTTGATTCGTCTCTCCATCTCATGAGATTTTGATTAGAAAAGACTTCCATCAATAGACCGACTGCACAGGACACCATTCACACATTTACTGTAGTACTCCACAGATTTAGCATCATGATGGACAGTTTTTTTTTCGTTTTTAAGTATCAGAATCGATGCAACAGAACCAGAGATATCTTATTTTTTGTTTCCACCTCTTAACCTGCCGCCTACATCGCAATGCAACTCCACCACCAGCACTCAGAGACCCGGGTGTGTTATTGTAGTGGCTAATGTCGCCTCAAGCCGCTGGCCTCAAGCAGAGATGAGGAGCAGGCTACAGAGGTCTGGTAAGCTCACCGCTTTCTAACCACAGATCACATCAACAACTCCCACAGATTTATTTTTTTCCATTTTGAAACTTATAGTCTTCAGCCCCAACCCACGCTGCCTCAAGTGACGCGGCTCCCCCTGGAGCCAGAAAAATCTTTTTACAGTAAAACTTGTTTTCACATATGCAGTAGTACTCCACAAGACCTGTAAACAGACTTTGATGTTCCATTTGCAAAAAATAGTTAGCAAGTGAAAAGAGAAGTTGAAATGGTAGTAGATGGAGTATAAACAAAACCAAACCTATTGAAAAAAGAGACCAAGTCTAAAACATCATCAATTCCAGGATCACTACGTCTATTTATCAGAGCTGTCAATTGATTAAAATATTGAATCGCTTTTAATCGCAAATTAATCTCATTTTTTTTATCCGTACAAAATGTAACTTAAAGGAAGATTTGTCAAGTATTTAATACTCTTATCAACATGGGAGTGGGCAAATATGCTTGCTTTATGCAAATGTTTGTATATATTTATTATTGGGAATCAATTAACAACATAAAACAATGACAAATATTATCCAGAAACCCTCACAGGTACTGCATTTAACATAAAACAATATGCTCAAATCATAACATGGCAAACTCAAGCCCAACATTCAACAACAGTTGTCAGTGTGTCAGTGTGCTGATTTGACTATGACTTGCCCCAAACTGCATGTGATTATCATAAAGTGGGCATGTCTGTAAAGGGGAGACTCGTGGGTACCCATAGAACCCATTTCCATTCACACATCTTGAGGTCAGAGGTCAAGGTACCCCTTTGAAAATGGCCATGACCGTTTTTCCTTCCTTCCTCCATTTTCCAAAATTGAGTGTAAGTCTGTAAGTCTTTAGGCTCCTTTGTGACAAGCTAGTATAACATGGTTGGTACCATGGATTCCTTAGGTTTTCTAGTTTCATATGATGCCAGTATCGTCACACTAGCTTTAAAACTGAGCCAGCTACAACCTCCGAAATATCGATTGCATTAATGCGTAAATGAAATTAGTGGCGTTAAAACGATTTTGCGTTAACATGTTATTATCGCGTTAACGTCGACAGCTCTACTATTTAATGTTTATTTGTATGACATCATAGTAACAATATGCAGTTTTATATAACTAATATTGTAAAAAAATATATAATGGTTTAAAATCCATTAAAATTAACTCAATTGGAACATGATGGGTGGTCTGGATGAGGAGGTATTTGAACTTCTCTGGTACGTCAGCCAAAAAAAGGTGTCCTCCACATTCAGCTGGGCTCTGTGTGAACCAGGCAGCAAGGTTTACAAAAATATACTAAATTTATTCTCATTCTTCTCTAAACTGAAAAATTCTAGTCAGGGTTAAAACTGTACTTCTCTTCATCCAATATCAGCGTTCTCATTCCCAGAGCGTCAAATATCGATGCTTTGTCACGACCGTTGCCGTTCGATACCGCCGCTCGAGGCCTCCGTTTGCGGCGGTAGGAGACACGATGGGCTTTCCATTAACTACAATGAAAACCCATCCACGGCAACAGTAAACGCACAGGGAAAGTGCACCGGGAGTGATTGTGGTGACGTAGTTAAAAGAGCGAAAGAGACACACAGGGCGGGCGGGAGGGAAGTTGGATAGGTGTAATAAACATGTTGTTTTTTCCTAAATCTAAATAAGTGTTTTTGTTAAATTCACAACATTAAGTATGTGTTTACTGCGACTGAAAAGTGACACAGAGGGGTCTGACAAAGCGTCAGTATGTGACAAGTTGGGATGCGAACGTGTTGCCAATACATATAACAAGCATTTAATTGTATTCACAATGAAAACAATTGTTGAATTTCAGTCTCCTCTCTGTGTCACCTGCTTCCACCCAAATCAAACCACCTTTCCTCACGACGCACCTTTCCCTCTGCCCTCATTTCCTGCTAGCCCTCGCTGTCTGCTTGCTCCCCAGTGTCAGCCCTCCGCCCTGCTTCCCGAAGCCTGTCTGCAGCTCTCAATGACAGTGTGCGCTATGTCCTATATATGCAGTAAGTGGAGAGGTGGGTGGATGCTTGCCACTGAATCGGAGGATGATAGCGAGAAGATGACAGGGCTTTGGAGGAGAGAGGTGCTGGGTGTAAAGAAAGCAGGGAACTTATATGTGAGGAGAGAGGGGGGAAGGAGAAAAGTGATGAGGAGAGTTAAAGGGAGGTATGTGTTGAAAGGGTTTGGATGAAGGCAGAGAATTAGGATGGAATGAGGATGTAAAGTAGAGAATGGGTACATTTTATCCCATTTTGACATGTTATGGGTAGCTATATGGATGGCTGGGAAGGAAAAGAGGATCAGTGAGAGGAGAGAAGAAGGGAAGAGAGGAAGATGACAGGGACATCTTTCTTGACAGGTAAAAGTTTAGTCGATGGGTAAAGACAGAATGAGGGAGGAGGAGGATGAGGAGGAGAGGGATCAGGATATGCAGCTGGTGGCAGGTAAATTGCTACACACTGACAACATGGGGACTTTTTAACATATCCGACAGATTATACCCCATCTCCTCTGAGCCAGCTGAGATGCACGGAGAAAGACGGGAATGTGTGAGAGCAGCAAGCGAAAATTTCAAACATTTAAAGTGCCAGAAATTTTTTACTGAAACCGTCATGAGGTGGGGAGGAGGAGGAGGAGGAGGAGGTGGGGGGGAGTTGTTTGTTGCTGAGGGAGAGCAGGTTTGAGAGTGAGAACTAGAGAGAGAGGGCGAGATCTCCGAGCAGCACGCATTGCTGAATTATTGAGGCCAGACGTGTGTAGCAGCAGAAGATAGATTTCCAGTGTTGATCCCTTCCTGCTGTCAGAAAGTTTAGTTGGACACGACCAACTCCAGCAGTTGTGGTTGTTTTATCGTTGTTCGGGGGTTTTCAGAGCACACCACAGGGAGAGGCAGAGCATATGTAGGAGGAGCAGCCTCCAAAAGTGTGGTTTTAGCAGTGTGTGTGTGCGCTCCCTGACACTCTTTAAGTCGGAGCATATCTGTATGATAAGGTTTTCCCCGGCAGTCAGTGGCTGTGTGCAGGTTTTCTATGAAGTGACAGATCAATATATATATATCTGTGTTGAAGGTGCGACAGGCGGCGAGAACGGCTGCCTGTATGCATAGCACTTTGCAAACTGTGAAACCCTCAGTGTGAGTCAACAATATCGCAAATATTTTAAAGCTCCCCGAAGAGATTTACACCTGCAGAGACTGGTGTGTCGATGCCAACAGATGGGGATTGTTAAAAAAATATTAACGATAAACAAATATACAAATATAATCCCATGAACCCTTATGTAGTGTATTCTATCCAGCTTCCATGGAAATAAGGTTTTGTACAATTTAGAAAATAATGTTTGCCAGATTGATGAAAAAAGTGGTCAGACTTAAAATCCCCCTTCACTCAGTCACATTTTGCTTATTGTTGGATGTTTGATCTTCACTGTGTTGAATGATGCGCAAAGTTTACTTTTGCTACTTGTAAAATGTATCTGCTGAAGGGGGAAAGTTTCTCTGTGCTCACCTTAAATCTCTTTTTATTAACTATATTTATGTCAAATATTTACAATGATTTGTGTTGAAAATGTAACACAACAAATAGAGCATTTAACCTTAAATCTCTTTAAATACATGAGTATGATTTTGTGGCATCATAGCTAGTTTGGAAGACAATCGTGGTCCAATATGCAACTTATACGAGTGTCCTGTGGAAACGTGAAGCCTCCATTGCACATACACTGAAGATGGATTCTGGATTTTTTTTAATGAGGTACAAGGAGTAGGTGTAATTCTACATTTTATTTAAAAGGTAATTTAACTTTTTTGTCCAAAAGGCATTATTGGTCACTATAAGCACCATAGATGTGGGTCAGTAGGGGCCTACTACATTTTTTTATAATTTATTCCCATGGTAGATCACCAAAAGAAGGCATAAAAGAACACAACATCTACCTCTAGTGACCGTAGTAACTATGACAGGAGCAGAAGCGGAAGCAAAGACAGCATGAAACTCCATAACGGGGTGTAGGTCGGGGACGACGGATGGGACACAAAACACGGGCACACCGGAGTTTGCATCCAACAAGAGACCAACAACGTGTAGTTGTCTTTGTGTTCACAAACATTAAGTTTCACTTTCACTTCGGAAACAGTTATTTTAAACCACAACATTATGTTTTTCCCTGAACTAAGTGGTTTTCTTGCCTAAACCTAAAGAGGCCTTTTAGTTTGTCCCCAAACGTAACGTTTCATGCAGTTTTACAACGTGTTAGAACGTGTTGTTTTTAAGTTTCGCTTTCACTTTTACAACGTAGTAGGCCCATATTAACCCACATCTGTGGTGCTCATAGCAACCGATAACACCTATTTAATGGCCAGATAACAGTCAAATTGGGTGGTGTAATTCAAAAAAAAAAATGTATACAGTCAATTGAACTTTTTTGCCCAAAACCCCACTTCAGACAACCAGTTATTATTCCAAGCAGGGTATTTTTATATGTCTTAAAACGTGTATCGAAGGGATCTTTAAAGCCACCGTCTGTGAAATCTTTGAAACCCCCCAGTGGTAGTAACAAAAAAGACACTTTGGCAGACAGCAATGCAAAACTGAAAGCAGCTGGAATAGTCTGATCATTCCACAAACAACAACTCCACTGTAATAATCTGAAAGATGCTCTAATCACATAAGAGATCCTACATACAGCAGCTTTGAAATACGGTTAGAAACACACCCTAACAAATGTTAGAATTTCAAAATTAAACTACACAAAAACATTGAAGTTTGTTAAAAGAATGATGCCAAAGAAAGAGATAAGTGCTGACACAAAGGACGGGAGGGCGAAAGAGAAGGTTGTGAAGAAGAAAGAGAGTGACAGTGTGAGAGGAGTGCAGGAGGAGGCAGACGGTCTCTGATGTAAGCCATGTTCGCACCGCTGTTCACAGCCGTCCTGTCGCCTTTATGAATAAGTTAGATGCCAAATGTTCCCTCCCTCTCATGTCCGTGCATGCAAACGCACACACACATGCACTACACACCTTATTCCTTCACTCACCGGGATCAGGCCCTGTGCACACAAAAACACTAACACAAAACACCTACACTCCAAAAGCTTTTTTAATCTTAGCCTCAACAAAATATTAAATTGCCCTGGATTCATAAATTGTGTACAAAGACACAAGCACGGACACACACACGTCTATATTCCCTCATGAAGCTGAGCTAGTAAGAGGCTTGATAATGTCTGACAGAGTGACAGGACTACAGAGCAGAAAAGTGAAGTCCCACTGACAGTTTTTCCTACTCACAGGGCACCCACGTCATCCTGTTACACTCTGGACCACTCTCATCCAAAGAAGTGTGTGTGTGTGTGTGTGTGTGTGTGTGTGTGTGAGTGTGTGACACTGACTAACATCCCGGTACAGAGGGATGAGAGTGGGTGAGAGTGAGGTAATGATCTATGAGTTCAGCAAAAGGTAAAAGCAGCAGTGAGAGATGTTTGTACATGTGCATATCATGTGGAAATTGTGCGTGGGCTCTCGTGCGTGTGTGATTGTGCGTGGATGTGATCTGCATGAACAAGAACATAATCATCTGAGAGAGTGGAATACAAAGACAGGAAAAAAAAAAAAAAAGAAATCAAAATGAACAGATAGAGAGGAGGGTTACGCGACGATCTGTGAGCAAAATATTATAATAATTCTAACCGCACTTCTGCTGGAGCGTTTCACTCCCATTGTCAAACTTCTTCTCCTAACATGGAAAAAAACAGAAATATGTTCAGGGAATAAATTCAATCAGTCTGTCAATCTGTATTTATTCATACACGCTCAATGAAGGGGGATAGTGATTCAAGTTGCTCCACAGTGTGGACTAGCAAATGAGATTTATAGTTAAGGTTGACAGAAAACAGACAAGATGAGACAAATGTCCCACAATCAACAATGTCATCCAATGGCTTTTAGTGCATTAGTCTAGAAAAATTTACATTATGTGAATTACGCGTTACATTCTTTAGGTTTGGGCAACAAAACCACTTAATAAAGTTTAGGGAAAAACATTGTGTTTTGGCTTAAAATTACTACGTTTCAAAAGTGAAAAAGAGACAACTACATGTTATTGGTGCCCGCAGGTGTGAATTTGAGCATGGATGGTTGTCTGTCTCTATGTGTCAGCTCTGTGATAGTCTGGCGACCTGTCCAGGGTGTACCCCGCCTTCGCCCAATGTCAGCTGGGATCGGCTCCAGCCCCCCCGTGACCCTGAATAGGATGAGCGGTAACAGGAAATGGATGGATGGATGTTTTTGGTTTCACACGGGATGCGAACACCAATCTCCTGAGTGATTACTACGGTCGCTGTTGTCTTCTTTTATATCTTCTTTCGGTGCTCTTCTATGTGACTAGATGATAAAAACCTACTATTGTGTGTAGTAGGCCCCTATTGACCCACATCTATGGGGCTTATAGCGACTGATAAGGCCTATTTAATAGCCTGACAATAGTCTAATCAGCTGGTTGATTTGAAGATCAAAATCCCCACATTTACAGTCTTCATGCTAAGCTAAGCTAACAGGCTACTGCCTCCAGCTACATATTCACTGTGATGACATGAGTGGTATGTCCTCATAAAACTCTCTGCAAGAAAGCAAATAAGCATATTTCCAAAAACTATTCCTTTAAATTACAAGTTATACTCCACACATCTCGGACTCTTTAAATAACAAGTTATACTCCACACATCTCGGACTCTTTAAATAACAAGTTATACTCCACACATCTCGGACTCTTTAAATAACAAGTTATACTCCACACATCTCGGACTCTTTAAATAACAAGTTATAATCCACACATCTCGGACTCTTTAAATAACAAGTTATAATCCACACCTCTCGGACTCTTTAAATAACAAGTTATAATCCACACATCTCGGACTCTTTACTGACTCTGAGCAAAGAAGTGAAATTAACTGTTCGTTAAGAAAAAGACATGTTATGTATCATGTCTGATGGAAGGAGCCACCCACTAACCACCACATTAACCATATACAAATAAGACAAACATCCGAGGCAGGCAGGCAGCTTACACTTTGGTGTTAACACATACAGTATATACACACATATTACACCAAGACTTGCCAGGCTATGCTTTCTAAGGAAACATATTACTATTTTGCCTCACTCGGAGGCCCCAGTGTACCAGACTGCCCACCTCTACCTGCTGCTTTGTGCCCACCCAGAGCTCAGAGTGTAACTAGTGGGAAGCAGGGTGATAAATCAGACCTCCCAAGACGTTGTCTTAGCACTCTTATCCTTTAGCCCCAGGTAGCAGGGCTAGTGTAAACCACAGTCAACATATCACTTTGGCCATAGGCCTATGGCTCTGCTGCTGACCTCTGGGTTAATAGAAATGTTGTCAGGCTTTAATATCCAGTCACCCGTACAGAAAAAAATAGGAAACTAGAGAAGAAAGAAGAGGAGAGGAGGAAATGAGAGAATCAAGGACAAAAAAAAGCAAAGAATGAGCTGAGTAAGCATCAAAACAAAGTGGCTGCGTACTGTATTGTGTATGTGAATGTTCTCAAGGTGTGACCTTTTTAATATCAAGGCAGCGAGGGCTACACCGCCACACAATGGACCTAGTTAACGTGAGAAAAAAAATGGGAGCAAGATGAGATAATTAAAGCACCATGTGCACTAAAATTTTTAGCATAAGGGACGGGATCAGAGGGACTGACAGAGATGAGTGGAGACAGACACAAAAAGACGGAGGGGGAGCAGGCAGATACCACCACTCCCGTCTAATAGCTAAAGCACTTTACATCCAAGTTTTTAATTTTTAATTGTCTGATATACATTACAAACAATAAAGACACTTGCCAACATTCCTCCATCTCTGCCAAACCAATAATCTCCTTTCTGTTCTGTGCAAAGAATAGCTCTCCTAATCTTCTAACACTCTACACCACGATCAAGCTTCTTTAGGAGACAACCCACTGGATATTTCCGGCCAAATATTGACCAGCTTCTCATGCCTCTTTTCAGTTAGATCGATCCATCCATCCATCCATCCATCAATCTGTCTGTCTGTCTGTCTATGTATCGTCATCATTTGGACAGTTGGACAAAACAGTTTGAGCACCACTAACTAAATTCCAAGGACTTAAATCAGACCTAATGCAGAGGGAAAGGTCATCCAACAATCTCTGACATTACTGATCACATTCATGTGGAGAGGGTGCAATCTGTAAAGTAGGGATGCACAATCCGACTTTTTCAGTCCCGATAGCGATACCTGGGCTTTGGGTATCGGCCGATACCGAGTACCGGTCCGATACCAGTGTTTTATGTGTCAGGCTTGACTTACACATTGTTTTCCTAACTATGTAAAACAAAATGTAACAAATAAATGCCTATACAGTATATATAAATTTACCGAATAGTTATTTATTATTAAAATAATAAATCCACCAGTATAAAAAATCTTGAAAATTAAGAGGAAATACAATTCAGGTGTAAACCTTTTTAATGCAGCAACAAATTGGTCAAAACTTAAACATGACTTCAAATTCCAGTATATAATTTATATAGATTATAAACATACAATTGAATTGAATAGATCAGCCCCATTGTCACCGATATCCAATACAGCTGTTTGAGTCATTATCGGCCCGATATCCATTCCGGTATTGATATAGCAAAAAGAGGTGCATGCGTGTGTGTGTGTGTGTGTGTGTGTGTGTGTGTGTGTGTGTGTGTGTGTGTGTGTGTGTGTGTGTGTGTGTGTGTGTGTGTGTGTGTGTGTGTGTGTGTGTGTGTGTGTGTGTGTGCGTGCGTGTGCGTGCACCTGCGAGTACAGTGAGCAGATATAAAGCAAAGAGGTAAAGAGTAGGAGGAGGACAGTAGGTGTCAGATTGTGGGAGGTAAGAGATTATCATCATTTCTAGTTTACAGTAATGCTTCAGTCTCTTTCTATCACCGTCTCCCCTCCCCTCCTCCACCATTGCCTCAGAGCCACCGATAAATTATGGATGCTTATTAGAAAAGGGCAATATTCAGCATCCAAAATAAACTCGGCAGCGAGAGACATAAAAGAGAGAAAGAGACACAAACAAAAAGTGCTGATGTGGGGAGAGGAAGAGTTAAAGTCGCAGGGGAGCCAGTCGCCAGGCCAGTTAAACCTGGAATGATCTCTTTCTAGGTCACCGCCTTTCAACCCATGTGCCACGGCGAGCTAATGTGCTGCAACGAGTAAAGCTCCACGTCGAGACGATGCTCAAATGTTGGGTGCTTGTCTACACAGGCACAGCAAATAAAAAAACTAGCAATGTGTTCCAAGCCCTTCATTCTTCCTTGGGCAACATCTTCAAAGTGATGTAAAATTTGTGCGCGATGTAGGCATATTAAACTTTTTCACTTTCTGCATCTCTTGTAGTGCTTTGTTCTATGGCCAGTGGCAAGGCCTCAGCTCTCCTGCTGCTGTAGGGGCCTTGCTCAAATCTACGAGAAAAAAAAATATCGCTAAGCAAAATCATTGATTTAAGTTCATTAAATTTCCTGTTAACAAGCACATAATGAAGCATCGTATTGCAACCTAATGCAGTTTGAATTCCATCTACAGCACCAGCTAATGGTTTCTGTGTGACTTTGTCGAGCAATCGATAATTTGGTGTCCCTGTGAACTCTGTTGCCTCGCAGAGTGTGATGTGATGCAGCACCACAAAGATGGAGAGACACTTTTTCTGGTACATTTTGTCTGTATTGATGTCGGATGAGGACACGCATCCTGCCAGACTGTCTTGAAATTTTGCTGAACCTCCCCTAATCCTTAAGTATGTTGAGAGTTGGCGCGTGTGAATGCCACATCATGCTTGTAATGCTTGGGATTACAGTGTATCCAGATTAAATGAAACTTGAAAATCGCTGCATATGTATGCAGGGATGTTTTGCGATCCGAGTGTGGAGATGCATATAAATACAGCTTATCCCAAAAAAAAAGTTGTAAGAAAGGGGAGAGGACTCTAATAAAAAATACATACAAGAAAATTATCTGAATAAACGTGCATAGAAACACATGGTGTGCAGCTTCTCCTTTGAAATAAAGCATTTCCTTGGTGCACTCGTTTGTCCAATTTCTATTTGAGGGACAGGTGTTACAAGCTTTTTGACAGCCTATCAAAATTCACAGAAGTACAATCAATACTACACTGCTGCAAGAGAAACAGTGACTGATCCACTAGTCCCTGCTGAGCCAGCAAACTGTTGCAGTGGGAAGGAAAGTGTGTCTGCCGCACAAACACATCCCACACACACACACAGACTCATAGGTTTTACTCACACACAAACACGCTGCATTTGGCACGTGAACTCACAATCACACTCACGAGCATCGAGCACCTGCATGCAACAGACTCACACAGGCACGAGCTGACAAAAAAAACTCACGCATCCAAACACACCCCAAGAGAAGGCTACAGTAAATGAAGCTCGCAGCCGTCCAAAGCGCTGACATCAATCAGGCACGCTTACACCGTCGGGCTCCCGACGGACGGCGAGTCGCATCTGTCTGCTGGAGCAAGTGCTAAACAATTCAAAAAGTTAGGGAAACCATTTTATGCATATCTGCATACACGGCAGCGAGCGTGCCAAGCTCGTTGGCTCTCTTCCCGATCTCCCCCACTCGTGTTCTTGTGTAAAATTGTGAACCGATTTGTTTCTTTCTGAATGACTCTTTTTAACGTCGATGATTTACCTATACATGAAACAGTTATTGCACGGGTGAGCGCAGCTGAGCACCTCCATCACACAAGCCACCTGGGAATCTGGGGGCCTGTGAATGCTGGCCAGCACGATTCCCACAAAGCTTTGGGACTCTTTCGTCCCTCAGCTGAGACACTTGCACATAAGATTGCGGCCACTGAAAGTAACTCATGAGTTCTGGATACCATGTGTTTTTAAATTGCGAAATGTTTAATATACATATGCTGGAAATATTTATAACAGATAACGCTGGATTTATCAAAGCGGGTACACCAGCAGGTAAAAAATGATCCCAGATAAGTACATGTGACGCCACTAAAACTATATTCTTTATCATCGAAAGACCATGTTAGACATTTCCTATAAAAACAGATAGTGGAAAAAAAAAATAAACTTCTTGAGATCCCATCCAGCACTGTCACAGTACACAGACACTGCTCTGCCTGCAGCTGTGGGTCCGGAAAATACAACATATTTTTATTTTTATTTTAGTAATGTCTATTAAGGCATCTGTGCAATGCTTCAACTGGTGGTCAAAACAAAATACATGCAGAGAAAAGATCTGAGATTTGTCTGTAAGTGGTTTTAGTTTACACTAATACCGACACCTGCAGTATGAGGTATTAGAGTGATTATCTGGCAGTGGGCCTACAGTACACGCTTCAGCAAATGACAGATTGTCAGCCTTTTCTCGGTGTGACGGCGGGCTGCGGGATTGCTTGTGACAACAGCACTCCATGCTACTAAACAGAGCTTGTTTTCAATGGCTGCCACATGCCTTCAAACATCAAAATCAAAGTATCAAAGCTGACGGATCAGTTTTGTGCGTTTGCCTTGCCCGAAGGGACAGGAGGATGAGGATGCATATCTGGCCTGTAGCTGAAGAAACTGAGCCTCTGTAGTGCGGCGAGACAGTCTGAAGAGGGAACAAATCTCCGCTTTATCCTCAAAAGCACAGTGCTGTTTAACCTGACAGAGGCGAGCCACGTCTTATCCTCTTGCTGACACCTGTTGTCTGCGCGCGGGTGAGTGCAGAAATAGTGGGGAAGTTAAATAGTGGCAACCTCCATTCAGTAATAACCATAAACCTTAAACAATCGTTTAAATCTGTAGCCCTAATGTGGATTTTTTTTGCCATAAAGATTTATATCAGCCTAAACAAATGGAATTAGATTTACAGTAGGTGGGTTTCCCCTCCACACTACATTGCTGGATGTTTTCCCAGCCGCCTCTCCTGCGACTTCTAAGAAGCAATATCTCCCTTTCAAGTTAATTTGCTGTCTATCTCCCTGAAGCTGTTCTCACAGTAGTTTAAACGGCAGTTATTATACCGCCTCCTATTAGCGTGTCTTACTGAGACGCGGACAATAATATGTGGCGCGGAGAAGCCCTTTAATTAAGGTTATGGGCTAATAATTGGACAAATTAACATCGCTGCTGCAATAGAGCTCAGTCAGCCTGCACTAATAAAGTATGCATTGATGTGGTAACAGGAATACATTTGTAAATATGGCGTTCTTCTTCTTACCGTAAACTCCTTGGCCCCGGGCAAGAGGATAGACACTAGAAAATAACAAAATCCAGAAAAGCTCCATGTTCAGCTCAGTTCCGTCATAACCTAAGAAAGAGGGAGACACACACACACACAGAGAGAGACAACATTGTCTTTTACACTCATGCCAATAAAGCACATTGAATTGAATTGAGCAGTGAAAACAGGGGCACAGAGAGGGGAACAGCCTGTGACAAACAAGAGGCGACAGCTGAGTGATTGTTATCAAAAGGGAAGAAGAGGTACTTTCAAATTGGGTTTTTTCATGTTCGACTATGTCTCCTTCAACCCTTTAAGCCATGGAAATAATATCACAGAGCAATTTAGTGCAGCCTACATTGTTTCATTCGACTTAAAGGACGCGTAATTCAATCTCAAATTGTGGATTATAAAGTTTACAAGCAGGGCTGAGTGTGTTTTAGAGAATTGGAGATTGATAGGATTGTCCTCTGTTAAGCTTGACTAAACTTCACTCCATACACACACACACACACACACACACAGAGTGAGGACAGGAGAAAACTAGGGGATCAGACTGCAGTATTCATGGAGGATTAGCTACAACAAGTGGGGTCGTGAACATTGGACCCCAAACACCCACACACACCGCTTTTTGCTTCAGATCAATACTCATCCCTACAGTGTTTCTGCAGCAGAGAGAGGGTGAGAGGTCTATACTCCTATATACAACAAAAACACTTTTTTTTGTTTGTTTATCCTGATATTTGTAGACATCACATGTCAGTGTTATTTCTCTGCACAATTTTAAAAAACCTGTTGGAAAACCTGAAGAAACAGGATGAAAAAGCAGGTGGAGTCAGGAGCTAATAGACCCTCTTGTGTGTGACTGCTGACCGAACATGAGGATTTTCCTCCTTCACATTTTGAATAATGGCTGTGATGCCGGCTGCACTGACAGGCTGCGTTTACACAGCGATCAAAGTTTCATTATAGGATGCATGTGAGTTAATATAGCCTATACATTCATGTCAGGATGCGCTGAATGAGACTTGCTTATATACTGACATGATCGTTACATTGCATGCGTAAAAAAAGACATGCCAATTAAACAAAGGCGGGTATATGAAGACCCAGCATTTTGAATGTACCTTTTGAGGCATAATAAGTGTAATAAGAGATGTCAAATTCACTGCCTGCTTTAAGATGTTCACAAATATGTGCATTTTAAAAACGCACACACACTTGATGCAAAAAGTCGATGGATAAAACCTTTAACATATAACAAAAAATAAACCTGTAGTCTCCGTGCAGTGCAGGCATGTTATCTCTACCTTGTCTCCGAGGTGCCGTGCTGTGGGTCAGTCTGCTACCCGGCGCTGAGCGCTCTCCTCCCGGCTCAGGGAAGAGGATTCCTCCGCTCTCTCGGAGACCCAACCCAGCCTCCTTCCTCCGGGTCTCTCCACACACAAAAAAATGTGTTGGTGGGGGAAAAAAAGTTATATATCCTCCTCCAGTGTGGGCGTCCGGTGGTGTGAGCTTTTACAATTCCCCGGGAAGTATAACAGGAGAGTTTTCCTCTCAGATGATCTCCTTGGTGTGTTAAACTTTTTATTTTACGCACGGAGAAGAAGCGCGGAGTCTTACCGCTGCTCGGCTCCACAAAGAGAGTCCACCTCTTCCAAAAGAGAAAAATAAAACCACTTTGGAAAAACTCTCAAGCAAGGCTAGTTTGGTAAAAAAAAAAAAAAAATCCTATCTCCTCTTTTGTGGACTTTTAAAGGCGTGGTTTAAATGGATATACTGTGCGCCTCTGACCGGTGACAGTCTATTCTAGAACACAATGAGTCTCTTCTAGAACACAATGATTCTCTTCTAGAACACAGTCATGATGCGCTCTGAGAATGAGCTCCTCTCCGCTCCACCGTTCAATCAGCGCTGTGTCTATCTGTGGACTCCAAGTGATGCTGGCCAAGTGGAATATGTGCGCAGACTGAGAACGACCGCCCCTGTCTGTGAAGGGAGAGAGAGAGAGATGGAGATGGAGAGAGGAGAGAGAGAGAGGACAGAGGCTTCCTTCCACATAGATGCGCTCAAACCTCACAGCAGCTCCACACTGGAACAGGTTGTCAGAAGAACAGCATCAGCTCCCTCTCTCTCTCTCTCTCTCTCTCTCTTATTTTCTCCCCAACCCTTTTGGGGGTACCACAGGACGTGTTTAAGAGTCAGCGGTGGTTTTCGTGTTTTTTCTCTGTTGTCGACTCTTTTTTGGCGGAGTTCAGCCAGCTGCGGTGCCACCACCAATCGTCGGTGCCAATTAGGAGTGAAAGGCGCTCCGAAAGTTTTTGTGCCTAATGGAGGAGCCCTTAACACCATCACCATCACCCCTCCCCGTGGACCAATTATTTATGACAGTCAAAATAGACTGAACCCCCCATATACACATTCTCTCTATCACACACACACTTTCATCGACTGCCCTCCCTCTCCTCTGTCTCTGTTTCTCCACTCATTGTACCGGTGGGTTTTTTTTTTACTTCCCAACGCGGCCACAGGGGGGCGTGTTTAGAATAGAATAGAATAAAATGGAAAGCTTTATTGTCATTGTATTAAATACAACGAGATTCACAGTTGCCACTTCTGGTGTCAGTGCTTTACAACAAAAACTTGACAAAGAGTAAACGAGGCAGATAAAACATATAACAGGTAAAAACACACACAGTTATACAGCAAATAAAACAGGTAAAGTAAATGTAATAAATAAATAAATATAAACAGAAGTGTTACACTAGAAGTATAACATATAAAAACAGATGTAATGTAAAACAGAGGTAATTGCACTTGTAAAATAGGTAGGGTAGATGAATAAATAAATAAATGTAAACAAAGGTAAAGTTGCACTTGAGGTGTATATTGCATCATATTGTTTCAGCTCAGTGCCACCACTGGGTTGCACATGCACATGTATGTATGTGTACGTGTTTGTGTGTGTGTGTGTGTGTGTGTGTGTGTGTGTGTGGTGATGGGGGTCTGAAAGCGTCCTGTGTAAAGAGCCCCTTGCATTTCTGGCCTTTCCAACGAGAGCTGTTGGTTTATCACAAAGCAGCGTCTCTGTGTGCAGCTGGCGTGAATGAAACAGACACTTTAAATATCAAGCAGCCTGCTTATCAGACTGGAGCGAGCAATCTGTCACCGGGAGACAAGGAATATTCAATTTCACTGCTGTTATTTTTTACAATATACATTTTCATAAAGATTTCAGGTTTAACTAAAAAAAGACTTGATTAATATTTGTGTGCCTATATACTAAAGCAGCAGTGGGTAGAATTGGAGCAAATATTATTAAAAAAAGTTGTGTTTTTATAAAACGGTCACTATATCCTGACAGAAGTGCATCAGACAGACAATCTAAAAAAAAATCATGTGTCCTCCTGTGTCCTCCGGTGCTCGTATTGGCATCTACAGGATTTCACAGACCGGAGGAAAACAACCAATCAGAGCCGAGCTGGAGCCTGCCGTCTCTGAGCAGTTGTCAATCACTCGCAAACTCTGATCAAACGGTCAAACTAGGCAGCGCTGTTTAAATATTAATCAATATTCTGTTACTGTAATGCCTACTTCTTGCCATTTAAAACATCTTAGTGTACTGTTTAGCTGTAAAATGAGAAAGTTTGTGACCCGCAGCCATGTTGAGATCGGTTGAGGAAATACCAAGCACCGCTCACCAGCCAGAGCACAGCCAATAGGATCTCTCTCTCTCTGAAATGACCTGTGATTGGCCAGTCTCCTGTCACGGGCTAGATTACTTTAAAGCCTGAAAACAGAGCCAGAGGCCAGGGGCAGAAGTCTATTTATCTCTCAGATCACTTGAATTACAATATGCTGAAAGGTTATTATGGAATTGTTGCCCAATGATGCCAGAATATTCTGCCTACTGCAGGTTTAATTTATTTGTTTATTCATTTGTCCCAGTCAGGTAAGAACTACATGCTTTTTCTTCTCTTGTGAGTTACGAGGAGTGTGTGATAGGAAGAAGAAGTGGTAGAAAGTGTAAGGTCAGTGTAATCAGCCAAAGGCTTAGAGGCAACATAAGCATGTAAATGTATAATATGAGACCTTGAAGACAGAGATATATTAAACTGTCCAGTTTCTATTTTTGCAACTCATTTATTACGTAACTATTAGTTCTCCTTATTCAAATACTTCTGTGTGACAAAGAAATAAATCCATGTTTTAACCTTGAGGATCTACTGCAGATGAATATCTGTTTGGTAAATGTTTGCTTTGGTCTGCTTGAAGTACTGAGGGGGTGGATTCTGCAGTTTCAGGATAATGGGCATGCTGGGAGAGTTCATGTTGCATATTGCTAAATATCATGTGGTTGTAATCCATTTTACTGCATAATCTCTGCACATAATGCAACATTAATAACCCACAGACCATTCACCTCTGCCTGTTTAGCAAAGTGGGAGAAACCATGAATATGAAACGATTTTAGTCTTACAGTAGCTAGCATTGCATTATTGTATCAAGTGATTTTATTTTTCTGACATCAAATTCAACAACTCGACACATACTGACGCTTTGTCAGACCACTCAGCGTCACACTTTTTGGTCGCAGTAAACACGTAGTTAATGTTATGAATTATACAAAAACACTTGCTTAGGTTGAGGCAACAAAACCACTTAGGTTTAGAAAAATACCACAAGGTTGGGGTTAAAATTACATGTTTGTACAGTAAAAATGTGACTTGACGTGAACACGGGACACGAGCGAACAGCTGATTTTGACAACTAAAGTTTCCTTAAAGGAACAGTGTGTAGGATTTAGTGACATCTAGCGGTGAGGTTGCAGATTGCAACAAATTTAAACCTCTCCCGTGTGCAAAGAGTGTAGAAGAACTACGACGGCCAATGCGAAAACACGAATGTCCCTCTCTAGAGCTATTGTAAGAGTAGCGTAAGTCATTTGGAGAACAGCAGAGTACGTAGAATGTGTGTATACGTGGGAAGTGAGCGGTGAGCAGGAAAAGTTAACACAGTAGTTTGTCCATTCTGGGCTACTGTAGAAAAATGGCAGCCGGCTCCATGAAGAGGACCCACTCTGTCAACACGTTCTCACTCCCAACTCGTCAAATACCGCTGCTTGGTCAGTGTCCCTCTATATAAACTCGTTACAAAGTTTCCTTTCAAAATAAACTTCCGTTTTTCACAAGAAGTTAGGTTTAGGCAACACAACCACTTAGTTAGGGTTAGGAAAAGGTTGTGGTTGGCATTAACTTCACTGACTAGCGACTCTCGTGACTCACGGGACTGACGATACCAATGAGTCACGTTACTAATGACTGGCGGGACAAAATAAAGTTACTTTTAGTTTCACACAGGACACGAACACCGGTCTCCTGATTGAAAGTCTTGTGTTCGTTTGACTCATCCACCACTCCTCCTGCCCGCCCTTAGCAGACTCTCACGCTATTAATACTACGTCACTTGCTCCGACTGTCGAATAACGTCTCGGGTGAGTTTACACTGGAGTTAGTTGAAAGCCCGGTTTGTCACTTACTGTCACTAAAGTGTACCGGTGTGTGTCGGTATCCAAAGCCGAGGGACGCTGCCCAAACGGCGGTATTTGACGAGTAGGGAGTGAGACCGGGTTGGCTCAAGGTGTAGATATAAACGGCTCATTCTAAGGTCACGAAAACACAACGATTCTCATTCTCCGGTGATACATTAAAGAAAACACACTTATTAATATTATATTCCATTTCTGCCAATAGATCCCCATAAATGTTACACACTGTTCCTTTAAGTTCTGCACTAATCAAAATCGCCTGAAGTCAGTTTCTGTTTTTTCTGAACTGATTCATTCTCTGGAACTTAATTAGCGGTAGTAAGTGACTAAGTGCCACACACACACACACACACACACACACACACACACACACATACACAGAGAGGGGAGTATCATGCATCACTGTAGAGTACAGACATGGCTTTTTACAGTTAAGCTGTTGAGCAGCTCTACAAGTGCAGCTGCAGGTTGTGTGCTTTGCTCAGGAGCACCTCGGTAGTTAGTGAAGAACATTTCTCATTCTGTTTAGCTGCCAGCATTTCCCTGAATTGTTTGGGTTTAGAACTGGCAACCCTCCCAGTCAAATGTCCATCTGTCTGTTCTGCAGGCGGGTCGAAGCCTCTGATGTTAAACTTCAAAGTGGTCCGTGCTACTCTACACTGAATGCCTCATTACTGCTGACACAGGCAATGTGGATTAATCCCACATGACAGTTTGAAACAGGTTCATTAGAAGTTTCCAAATCATTTTCAATTGCATGATCCAATCATGTAAAGTGGGAGACTTAGATGTTGCATTACCAAAAGAGACAATAGGTGAATCTGGACCTCATTCTTGTCATACACAATTCGAGTATTTAACTATTTTGTTATTCAACTGAATCATAATCGTGACCACCGGGAACAAAGTTTTAAGAAGAACAAACTTTTAACGCAGATTGCTCTGTGCCTAACAGCGGTAACATTTGTACACTTCAATCTGGGCAACAGTGAGCAGTAAACATTTGGGGTTTTCATCTGACATTCCTAAACAGAATCAAGACACTCAGTAATTACTTAGCTCTCTCAAACCAAATGAATCTTTTACTCAGAGTAAACAAAATCATGGGATCTGGCACAAGTATCTGTCTCTTTCCTTCCCTTCCTTTTACTTTTTGCCCCTCATGTTGGGCTACAGCCAGCAGCCTTGGCATGTCTTGCTGAGAGCGCATCATCGCTGCTTAAGGCAATGAATCTCAAAAGACAACATGTTGTAGAAACAACCTTGGGTGGCAGCCACACACACACACACACACACACACACACACACACACACACACACACACACACACTCATCTCACTACACAAAACCATGTTTTTTACAAAGAATTGCAGAAGGCTTCTGAGAGAAGCAATAATTGCAGTGGATGCAGTAAGCCAACAAAGAAGTGAACACAACAACAAAACACTACGCTGGCCAAATGCACTATTATGATTCTGCTGCACATGCACACAGATGCACTTCTCATCTTTGAGTAACTTGGTGGAGCTGCAAGGTCACTCTGGTAAGGAATTCATTCCTACATGTGTTACAGGTGTAGAAGCCACCTAATGGGTTCAAGTCTGTTGCTCTGTTGCCCTGTGTAACACTTCAGCTGGTAATGAGTTTATGAGTTTTAATCAGTTTCCTTTCAGAATTTATAAAAGTGTATAGTGTTTTATTCTATTATTATTATTTTGTAGTACTTTTATAAAATAAGAATATTTTTGCTTTCTGTCTTGGGTAGACAGTTATGGATACACTCCTATTTCAGATTAAAAGGAGCCCTCTGGAGTTTTGTAAACAAATACAAGTTATGTTTACATTCAGTCACCAAAACACACAACGTATCTTCATATAATGGTTCGTATATCTTACGAAAAGTTATTCCTACGAATGACCAGCAACACGTGTAAATTTCCACTTGTTACATGCATGCAGTCTTTTCAAAATAAACTTCCGTCTTCACAGGAAACAACTTGTTTAGGTTTAGGCAACAAAAGTACTTACTTAGGTTTAGGAAAAGATTGTGGTTTGGGTTAAAATACCTACGGAAGTGGCATAACATAAGTACGGAAGTTACATGACAAATAAATTAACTTTGGCTTCTGTTTTCACATGGGTGACCTGGGTGTTTTTTGATCCACCCATCCTCCCCGACCTCCTCCCTATGTGGCGTTTGTCGCTCCTTATACTTTCTGGTTTACGATTACGTGGATTACATACAAATTGCCTTTGTGGGATACTTACGATTTACAGTGCATTATTTTTCGTAGGTATAGCTACAAACAGTGTATGAGAACTGTGTTATCCCTGCTCTCTGACAAATGTGTAGAATGCATTTCCTTCCTTAAGTGTTTAAATCCTGAAATATTTACATCCATGTTTACTACCTAGCAGTCTTCGTCTTCACTGCCTTTTACTGGCACATTGCTGCGTTTCTTACTGCCATCTGTTGATCAATGGAATAATGTGAAATGTGTGTGTGAGGAATGTGTGTTACACAGACCATGCGTCCATACATAACAGGGACCCGCTCATAAAAAAGAGGACAAAAAACTCCCCTGGGTACCTTTATAATAGCGAAAGTAAAAAAGTCATGATCACACAAAGTACAACTGAATACATTTTAGATTCATAAGACATGCTTGGGATAATCTTATTGGTTAAAAAAATAAAATAAAAAACAAATTGCTTGAAATGACATTCCTTCATGATCGTCCATGAAATTATTTTGAACATCTGGGAGAATAACTCAAGTTGGAACAAAACACAATCCAAGTTGTCCAGTCCACTGAAATCACTGAATAATCAAACTCCATCAGTGTGTGTCTGTCTCTGCTTGGCTCCCACATGACAAGAATATTAGTATGATTTTGAAATTCAAACAACTTTCAACACAATCTGGAAATCCCCAAAAAGTTTTAAAATGCAAGATAAATGTCATGCAACGTGTAAACATGGGGAAAAAAGCATTTTCACAAGAAAATTAATTGGTTTTGTTATGGAATACCAAAGGTCTCTACAGCGGAATAATTTTCTTGCAGACAGTGAGGAATCTGGAGATGCATTAGGTGAGTGCATATATAGTTAACCAGCCAATGAAATATAGCTGTACTGACAAAAGTGATAAGTGTAACGCTTTATATTACAACCTGCAAATTACAGGGTAATTTTGTTGTACTGCTGAGTAACAATAAAATACTTATTGCTACAAATATGTAGATCCAAGTGAAGAAGTCAAGACCTTACAGAATAGTGGGTTCACAATTTTGCATTTTGTAGAGATATTCTGAAGTACTTGTGATTTATTATTATAATTTTATGTTATTTATTATTATTTGAAATTTACTGTACTCTCCATTTATTGTAGAGTAACAGACATTAGAGCTTAGGGCTGCAACTGACTGATTATTTTCATTTTCGATTATCGATTATCCGTCGATTATTTTCTTGATTAATCGATTAGTTGTTTGGTTTATAAATTGTCAGAAAATGTTGAAAAATATCGATCAGTGTTTCCCAAAGCCCAACACGGCATCCTCAAATGTACTGTTTTATCCACAACTTAAAGATATTCAGTTAACTGTCAAAGAGGAGAAAAGAAACCAGAAATAATATTCACATTTAAAAAGCTGGAATCAGAAAATTTAGAATTTAATTAATTTAATGGTTGATAACTAATCAATTAATCGTTGCAGTTCTAGTAGAGCTAGGAAACTTAAAATTCAAACAGTTTTTGAATATGGAATAATGATTTAATACTATGAGGTATTAAATAATTTGTACTGAAGAACAAATCAACAGACTAATTAAAGTGGCTCGACACATGTTAATTTAATGACTGTGGAAATTACTTAAAGAAATATTTTCTGTAGTTAAAATATAAGAACACTGGAGTAACTCAAACTTGCATTGCTATCGAGTTATTTTCCATTCTGACATTAAGCTTACCATTAACACAATTCCTACAATTAGCATCTCAAGATAAATAAAATCCCTGTTGGAGTCTTTAAACGTAATATGTCTCCAGTCCAGACTCTTTTTTTTGCAGCCCATCAGAGCACTGCAGACTGTAATGTGATCTGAGGTGCTTGGTCAAAATTCTTCTAGTACCACGCTCAGTAATTGATGTTCCCATCAGTGTAATTCAATCAGAGCCTAAAGTGCTGTATATCAGCACCAAGCACTTCCCACACAGAAACAGTTAAATGGACAGAAAAGATACACTTGAGACTGCCGATAATTTCATTGTCTGTGTGTCTGTCTGTGTGTGTTTGTCTGTGTGTGTGCGGCAGAGACACTGAGAAAAAGAAAAGCAATATAACTCTGTTAAGCAGAGATGTGATAACAGGCATCTCAACTTGACAACTCAACACATCAATACACAGACAACGAGAAAGGAAAGTGGACGATGCAAAGGGCTGAGAGGATTTAAAGTCCCTGAGAGAGATTAAAGACTGACATCTGACGATAGAAAGACGAAAGGTGTCCAATATCTGACAAGAGTGTTTTATTTTCTAAATACACAGAGAAAAAAGACAATGTGTTGTTATCCTAGTTTTATAACTCTAATTGTCTCTAAAGGAAAGTTGCATCTATTTCTTTAAGACAATCAGAACAATTCTACCAACACTACCCAAAATAAGCTGTATAAACATTCGCAATACCCTAACCAGATGTTGTCAAGTCAGCAACGAGTATAGTGAAGGTTTGAAGGTTACTACTTGTGCTCAACTTGGGTGATCACCTAAGACCCCTCTGTGCAAGGGACACAAAGTTAAAGTCTGCCAAACAAGGCTGATTGACCTACATAGTACACCACAACCTGCAGGGTCTCAAGGGGAGCAGGAATGTCCGTGACATAGAGACGAGGATGAAGCATTTAGAAGTCACAGCTGTACTCCGGAACAGGTAGCAGCCACCAGCAGGGAGGTGAGATCTCAGGATAACACATCAGCGACACTAGGACAGGAGGGGCAACAGAGAGGGACCATCCTTGACCCCAGGTCATCATCTCATTTATTGTGCTGCTGTCTCAGTCACTGAGAGAAAATGGATGCCAGATTATGGTACAATGGCCTTTTATTTCTGCTGTTATCTTAGCTCAGTGGTTCTCAACCAGGGGTCTAGGGTCCCCAGGGGGACCTTGAGGTAGTCACAGGGGTCCCCAGAAAAATGGGGAATAGTTTATCTTCACTATTTGATTCACTATAGAAGTGAGCCTGATGCGAGTAAGAGTCATTAGAGTGACTATTCTGATCATAGGTTTCCCATTCTCCGGGGTTATCTCCTCAACTGTAGTTGACAAAATAATAAATATAAAATTCTGGTCTTAATCATATCTGACAACCAAAATATTTTCAGATGGAGGTCTCTGAAGTGAAATCTTATCAAATGGGGGTCCGTGATAACCTGACCCGCCAGATAGTTTGTTACACAATACCACCTGAGAAGCCATCATTGGAAACCGTTTGGAAAAGGGAAGGCACTTTCTGTCAATCAAACTCTTGCTTAAGCCTGTCGGGGGAAGAGCGAAAACATCTTTTCCATTGAGAAAAGCCTTCAGTGCCGTTCTTTGCTCTTCTTTGAATGAAGAAATACTCTCCAGTTCTGATATAATTGATGCTATTGCAGCAATTACTCTACCTGTTGTCTCACCACACATAAGCCACGCCAGTAGCTGCCAGTAACTCCAAACAGGATGTTGATTTTGTCCGTGCTCTGGCTTGCCGGACACAAGCACATTACTTGAAGCCTGACAAGATCGATTTTGTGTTACGTGATCTTGTGATTCTAGCGTGATCTTGTGACATCGCGAGAATCCAGGTGTTGTGCAAGGTAAGGTCCATGACCTATGTGTATCTATTTAGGGGTCCTTGACATGAAAAAGGTTGGGAACCACTGTCTTAGCTAACGCATATGCATATTCTTCATTTTGTGTGTGGACTGACAAGTAAACATTGAACACTGATGTTTCTGCAAACCCCAGAGTACATTCACTAACATTTGTTAACCTTCACTGTCATGTAATTGATTTATTGTTTCAACAATATCTGATTATGGTAGCTAAAGAAGGTTAAGGTTAAAGTGAGGAAAGTTAGGAACACAAGCAAGACACACAGCAGGCCTGAACCCACCATATCCACATCCTCATTACTACACTAAGCTAAATCAGTGGCACACACTGGCTCCGTCGCTGGCACTGAATGGTGGCATTTAACACAAATCACTACTGCATAATCGTCGATTGTGAACATAATTTGCGAGAGACTGGTATTGTGTGCTTTTCACATTTTTCTCAATTTCTTTTTCTGATACATTATCTTCATTGAGGGCAGTTTGACAAGCAGCAGCCATCTTGCATTGGCAGTTGTTAAGAGAAGCTATTTTGAAGATTTAAACTATTATCTTTCTTTTGACTGACAGAACAAAACTGCAAAGGGGTAGCAAAATGAGCAGAGATGATCAACAGACTGGTTACAGTATCATAGAAGAGTGGATCACTGACAGATGGCTAATAACCGATGGCTATCAAAAACTATGCTCTTTTGCTTTGGTATAATGTCTGTTGTGTGCCGAAGTTATGGTGTATTATGCAAAACTGATCACCACCAGCAAAAAAAATGCTTTCCCAAGCGTGTAGTAACAGAAATCCTGTAGTCCTCTTAAGCTGATGGATGATTCGCTGCACCTACGCAGCCTTCCAAAAAACAAAGTAAACAATGTTCCCTCATCAGTCACAGTGTGCAGCCTTATTTAAGTAAGTGTGTGCATGTTTTTGTGTAGGACAGACGGACAGAAAGACAGACAGAGGAGGCAGAGCTGTCCACAAGCATGTGACACCAGCTGGTCTGTGTCAACCTCTCTCCACCCAGCCCATAAACACACAAACATCTGCATCACACACACACGCTTACGTCCGAGAAAGGGTCATTTTTCACTGGGTAATTGGCGGCGAGGCACATTGCCCTTGGGATTCGATAATTCATAACCTCCTCCCATCCGATATCGGATAGCGGGCAGAAATGGGCTGAGACAAGGGGTGGTGTGCGCGGAGAGGAGAGGAGAGGAGAGGAGAGGAGAGGAGAGGAGAGGAGAGGAGAGGAGAGGGAGGGCCGCGGCTGCATCATTAGAGAGGAGAGGTAATGGCTCTTATTGATTCCGCCCCGCCGGGCCCCCTCACCATTTCATGTTTAAAACAACACTGATCCTCATTACCCAGGCAGCCGCAACCGCCCTGATAAGGAAGAGAGGAAAGAAACAGAGAGATGAGGTGAGAGGAGAGTGAGGAGAGAGAAGGGGGGAAAGAAAGCGTTAGGAGGAAGGGAGGGAAAAGAGATGGAGGAAAGACGGAGACGGACGGTGAAAATGAGGAAAAGGAAGAAAGTGGGAGCACAGCTTGTGTTTTGCCTAAATGCCTCAGTTTGAGTGGTATAAGTAATTACTGTCACCCTTTAATGCGTGTAATGCAGTATTACTTGTTTAAATGTCTCTACCTCCTTCCCGCACCCCCCGCAGTGTGTAATAAGGCTAAAGAATTGACTCAAACACAGACTGCAAGGATCTGTCTAATAATTCTCTGTGCTATTATCCTCTCTTTGCTGCTAACACACAGCTCTCTCTCAGTGTTTGGCCACAGGCAAACACTATCATTACTGCAACAGTGGTATAAGCCCAGCTCTAATGCGTCTCTCTCTCTCTCTCTCCTTACTCTCTCCTTGACTCTCTCCAAATTCGAGTTTTTATTAGAAGGAGGTAATTTGCCAGCTCAAATTGCTCCAAACTCACAACTGTAGGATCAAATATCCTATTAATTTACACGCCTGTGTTTGCTGGTATTCAAGGACTAACTTTTTTCTTTTTCTTTTTCTTTTTCTTATTAGTCAGTCGTGCATTCAGCTGACCTATAAATTCAATGATAAGATGCCTCTTAATTGAGCTTGTGCGTCGTGTTTATGTGTGTCTGTGCTTGTTTGGTGGAATGGGGGTCTCACACATAGCCTTTGCATAGAGTGTAAAAGAGTACCACCTAAGTTGAAGTCCTCATCAAATTTTAAGACCAAGTCATTTCCTTTCTTTGATATCTATCCTGTTCTTGGCTTCTGGGCCAAGAATTAACATAGATATGAAGTTTTTCCAGCTAGTTTAAAATAGCTAAGCAGAGGTGTTAGCCGCTTGCCATCAACATAACAGTCCTACTGTGTGTGAGATGGATATGATAACGCTGTTCCAAAAGGCTATTTATGCTCCTCACAGAACAGCTACAGTATACTGCTAACATCATGCCACAACTGCTTATGAAATTTGTCATGGTTGCATTATTGGTAAATAGAATTCAGATTGGCACGTTTAGATTTATATTAAGTCATATACCAGAACTATCAGAGGTAGTATGCATTTATTAGAATAGGCGCAATTTTCTTCTTCTTAATCCTCTTGGAGCATATGGCGTCCACCATGGATCTCCACCTCACTCTCTTCTGTGCAGTGGTCTTTGCTTCCTGCCAGGAGGTCCGAATCTTATTTAGCTCGTCGAGCGTGGACCGTCTCCAGTTGGTTTTTGGTCTCCTTGGCTTCCTCTTTCCTTGTGGGTTGTAGTCCAGAGCTTGTCTTGTTATGTTTGTTTCTTGTTTTCTGAGTGTATGCCCGATCCATCTCCACTTTCTCCTTTTGATTTCGTTGTTGATTCGCTCCTGGTTTGTCTGTTTCCACAGGTCTGTATTTGTAATTTTTTCTGGGCCACCATATCCTCAGTATGTATCAGAGGCAGTTGTTAATGAACACTTGCAGTTTGTTGGTGATTGTGTTTGTGGTTTTCCAGGTTTCACAGCCATAGAGAAGGACAGATTTTACATTTCAGTTGAAAATTGAGATTTTTGTGTTTTTGGAGAGCTGGGAAGAGAGCCGTACAGGTCGGAGTGTTCTAAAGGCATGTCCTGCTTTGCTGATGCGTAGCTCCACATCCTTATCTGCTCCTCTGTCTGTGCTGATGTTGCTTCCCAGGTAGACAAACTCTGCCACATTTTCTAGGGGTTGCTCCTTGATATTTATTGCTTGATGGGATTTTATATTGATCCTCATGACCTTGGTCTTTCCAACGTTGATCATGAGGCTTAGATGTTTGCTGTGTTCATGTAATTTGTTTGTCTTCAGTTGCATTTTTGTGTGTGTTCCTGAGATCAGTGCCAAGTCATCGAGGTCTTCCAATTGTGTGAAGGGAGTCCACTGTAACCCCGTCCTTTGGCCATCCACTGACTTTTTCATGGTCCAATCGATGGCAACAAGAAAGAGCATGGGGGACAGAAGACAGCCTTGTCGTACTCCTGTTTTTATGTGGAGGGTGTCTGAAAGCTTGCCATTTGACTTGGCCCGTGAATCCATTGTACATGCATTTGATGAGATTGACCAGTTTTATGGGTATTGCATAGTGTCGCAGCTTCCACAGGATTTTTCTGTCTAGGCTGTTGAAGGCTTTTTCAAAGTCAACAAAGTTGATGAACGGTGATGACTGCCATTCGATGCACTGCTCGACAATTATTCTGAGGGATGCAATGTGATCTGTACAGGAGTTGTTCTTCCAGAAACCTGCTTGTTCCTTCCTGAATATCTTGTCCCATGGTTTCTGCATTCTATCCAAGATGATTCGACAGAGGATTTTGCTGGGAACTGAGAGAAGCATGATGCCTCTCCAGTTCCTTGCATTCGCTGAGGTTGCCTTTCTTGGGAATTGTGACAATTAGCACTTCTTTCCAGTCATTGGGTACCTCCTCTTTTACCCAGATCTCATTTAGAAGCCCGTGGAGGATGTCAGCGGCGGCACTGATGTCTGCTTTTAGCACATCAGGGGGGATGTTGTCCTTTCCTGGTGCTCTGCCCAGCTTCAGTTTTTGATGGCTCTTTTGATTTCTTCCTTTGATATCCCATCACAGTTTTAGGTCTCGTTTCGCTTCTTCAATGTCTGGGGGGGGGGGGTCTGGAGGAGGTCTATTGAGGCACAATTAGCTATTAGCATTTCTTGTTTGCAATATACCCCCAAATGTACAGACAGCTATCACTGATACTCGCTATCCTTTTAAACTGAAAAAAACTTGATGATTCAAGTCTTGTTCTGGAGTTATAACGAGTGCCCATTTTTGCATGATTTCTAAGCAGTTTTATGGACATTTATTCATGATGAACATTGGATAATGATAACGTCGGGACGTGTAAGTCACACTGAATCTAAAAATGTGTATCATGACTAGGGATTTTTTCATGTATCATACAAGAGAAACAATCACACTTTGGTATACCAAAGAGAGAAGTCCACTCCAAGTCAAAAGATTGATTCTGTATGCATGTCTTTTTCTGTGCACATTTTTTAAGATTAATGCATCCTTTGAGAATAATGAGTGTTCTTCAGGTACATTTTTCTAACTCATCAGCCAAGTAATGCTAAATAGCAGTTACTAGCAGTTTGCATTTGATCATTTATTCTGCATTAGCTGTGTAATGATGACAAAGAGAGAGCACACTGAAAAAACTCACATTTCAGCAGCTGGTTATCGTAACATCTATTGTGATACCTAATGGCAGATCCATCCATCCATCCATCCATCCATTTTCTTCCACTTATCCAAGGCTCGGTCACGGTGGCAGCAGGCTAAGCAAAATATTGCAGGCCTCCTTCTCCCCGGCAACGTTGCCAGGCCAGATGAGATTTATAATCTCTCCAGCGTGTTCTGGGTCTACTACGGCGTCTCTTACCAGTTGGACATGCCTGGAATACCTCTAAAGGGAGACGTCCAGGAGGCATCCTGAGAGCGGCTCTACTACGAGCTCCCTTCAGATATCTGAACTCCTCACCGAATCTCTAAGGGAGAAACCAGCCACCATAAGGAAGAAACTAATTTTGGCCGCTTGTATACGCAATAGGGCGGCTATTATGGCTAAAATGATAATCACAATTATTTTTCACAATTATTTATCACAATTATTCATTGATATTTAGGGATCAAATATTTTTACTGCACTTTACTTTCACATTGGGCTACATTCCTGCTAATTAACAAATATTTTCATCAAAATAAGACTTAAAATATGGTTATTCTTCACCTGATTTCAGTGCATTTTCCTTTTTTCCTGTCTGCTTTCTGTTGTATAACAGAGAAATATACATTATTTTATTCCTCTACTCCGAACTGCATCAGCAACATTAAGGGAAGTGTTTCACAGGCCTCAGGGTGAGAGTTCCCAAAAAGTCAAGCCAAGACAAAACATCTCGATCGCCAGCTGGTGGCTGGCTGTTAGTTTAGGAAGCACTTGAATTGATATGTAGCAGAGTTTTCTGTGAGCAGAGCACATATTTTAAACGTTACTATCACAGAGATCATGTTAATTTAATTGTGGGAAGCCAAAATCATGATCACAATTAATAATCGATTAATTGTGCAGCCCTTATACGCAAACTCATTCTTTCGATCACTACCCAACGCTCCTGACCATAGGTGAGGCTCAGAATGTAGATGGACTGGTATATCCAGAGCTTTGCCTTCCGGTGCAACGCCTGCCTCATGGCAGGCCGACGCCGCACTGTCCATCTCACGCTCCATTTCACCCTCAATCGTGAACAAGATCCTGAGATACAGTACCTGAACTCCTTTGCTTGGGGTAACAACAACTCACTCCCAACCCATCTAATAGCAGATGAATATTAAATTGAAGCTATCCAATCAGATCGGGTTATTGCAGTAGGGGAGTAGTGCAACACTGTTGTGTAGTGTAGTGCAGAATGGTGGATCTCTACAAGGGCTCTCACATAATTTAAGATTGTCTTAGAGAAACTACGTCAGCTTCAGCTCTTCAAATCGCTTTTCTGCCTTTTCTCTCCCACACTGACAGCAGAGGAGTCTGGGCTACCAAAACAGTCAGTTGTCTCCCTGCCCATGCCCTCGCCCCTGCCTTCTCTCTGATACCCTCTTACACTGCCCTTGTTCCCTGACAACAAACAAGCAGCAGTCGACACTCTCCACTCGCTTTCAATTACGGGTCCTTTCTGACGCTCGCTATCCCCATACAGGCCTGTTAGCAGGGCAGAGGAGGGGGAGAAAAGGCAGTAAATTGGAGAGGTCGACCCCTGAGGGGATAATCCTTGTTCTGTGGCATGTTGAGGGTCAGGTCCTTGCATCCTGCATAGTAATGAGCAAAAAATAGAGAAAGAGAGACTGATTATTCTGATTAGCCATGCATTCTTCCATCCATCTATAGCCCAGTGCAACGCTGCCATCCACACATACACACAAAGCCTGACCATCCAGCCAGCAGATCCTGAGATAAACTAGCTTAAGGGCAGAGTGTCCACAAAGCAGAATGCGCACAGAAAATCATCAGCAGACGGACATGTCGGTCCTCGTCTTTTGACCTCACAGATAAACCACTAGCTGTATCAGCTCAGTCACAGCCTGAAAAGCCATCATGCCCCCAAAGCGGCATGGCTGCTTCTACATCAAGTGCTGTTTGTGTGTGTATGTGTGACTCGAGCATTAATAAATAATGATTTGCCACAAAGAGCTTGTCTGGTCTCTGCATTCCCATCTCTTAGATGTGCAGTCGCCATCACCCCCTCTGTGCGTGCGCATGCATGTGTGTGTGGTTACTAGTGGAGACATACTTTCTGCAAAATGCTTCTATTGATGGTAGTCAAGTCAATGGCATCCACACAGTCAATTACCTCACAGAAAGGCGGGTTATCTCCCAGATAGTCTGAGCTGGAGCTGGCAGTGTGCCCAGAGTGTCTGTTAGGCATGAATGTCTTTCTTGAAACAGCTCCTTTTTAGGAAATAATAGGAATTCAAATATTGAGCCTGCCTGCAATTGACACTGAAATGTGCAGAGAAACTGAGGTCAAGTGAGGGGAAAGTTTTCATTTTATAAATCAGGGTAATGTATAGGTTTGTTTTCCATTAATTATCTCATCATTTTAGGTTTTGCCTAAGCAGATTTGACCGTACATGTAATTGTGAGGCAGGTTTGAGGCACTGGCTTTAATCTCACCACGTCCAGTTGACACTGTAACCCCGGGGTTGTCATACTTCCGCAGACTGGAGCTCCAAATGAGTTTTTTAATCTTGCCCCGGGAATCTGGCTCATTAAGTATTCTAGTAGTCTTGTGATGTGGGGATGAGACAGAAACTGGACTGCTTTAATGCCAGAAATGTTCCCCTTGTTCCCATACAATAGGGTTTTTCATCCGCTACATTTGACGAGTTACTGAAGAATGTGTTTGATAGCAACAAGCAGTGTTGGGCGACTTAGTTGAAAAATGAGTAATTGCATTACTTTACTATAATTACTCATCAGTGCAGCTCCATCAAAGATGCCTTCCAACTACATAGTTGCCACAGCAACACATTGCATGTTTAGAAAACAAGGCATTTTGGTTTATGAGCGGCCAGCTTGGAGGCATTTACTGACCATCAACCGCGAGCTAAGCCCTGGTGACTGAACACAGCACTGCAGAAGTCCTTTCCTCACAATGAAACTGAGGGGTTCACACACACACACCCTAACAACCATTCCTTAATGTGTGGGCTTAGCAGCTAAAAGACAAAATGTTAAAATGTGCAAACTTTTAGTAACAGGAAGAGGTGTTTCTGTAAACGCTAGCCACCTCCAGCTCCTGCACCATGACCAGTCTCCCCACCGAACACACAGACGCTAGATGAATATCAACCGTCTAACTCCTGGTGAAACAGAACATAAGCAGACCCATCAAATTGTCGAAGTAACAATGCATTTGTGGGATTTGTAACTGGAATGTAATTACTGAACTTCAAATTGTAATCCCATTAACTTTTCAATACTGAAAAAAGTAATCACATTATGTAATGCTTTACTCCTCAACACTGGCAACAAGTATTTTCAACAAGACCGAGATACTATAGGCATGCCAGCGACTGTTGAGGCTGTACTTAGGCACGGTGTGGCTTTGAGCTAACAGCTAATGTCAGCATCATAGACTGTATATAAGAAGTGGACGTAGTCACTGTGACGTCACCCAGTGGTTTGTGGACTACAGTTTTGAAACCTTGAGTTTGGCATTTTGTCCGTCACCGTCTAGTTGTGCAACCAGAAGTGACACGAGAGGGTGGAATTAAGTACAACCGAACACTGAATAAGACATTTTTAGGCGACCAACATGTTAAAATGAACTTTCATGAACTAAAAACACACTATAAAAGGGTTAAAGTTGCAAGACGAAAACGCGGACAACATCCAGACTGGACAACGCCATTGTAGCGACCTGTCAACCACAAGGTAGCCACGCCCTAAAGCATACCGTGTTTTATTGTCTATTTTACTCTAAATGGGACCATAATTTACTAAATTAACATCATGCTGTATTGAAGAAGACTTGAAACTAGCGATTGAGACCATAGACTCATGTTTACAATGTTTACTGAGGTGATAAATCAAGTGAGACGTAGGGTCATTTTCTCATAGACTTCTATACAATCAGACTTCTTTTTGCAACCAGAGGAGTCACCCCCTGCTGGCTGTTAGAAAAAATTCAAGTTCAAGACACTTGGCTTCACTTTTCAGAACCAGAGGTTGCCCACTGGTCAGCATAACATGCTCACTATCACAATGCTAACATGCTGATGTTAAGCTGATATAATGTTTACCATGTTAGTTAAAGCTAAACACAAAGGCTGGTGGTAATTTGATTAGTTTTCTGTATATGTAGTTATAAACCAAAGTATTGGACACTTTTTACCAGATGATGGTGCTAGAGAAAAGTCAAGGGATCACCAAAGACAGTATGATTCATTATTAGGGTGCCATGAATGTCTGTAAAACTTAAAAGTTAAAGGATCACCAAAGTGATTACAATTCATTCTGAGGGAGACATGAATGTTTGTACCAAATTTATAGCATTTTGAGGCATTTTCCTCATAACCAGAAGTGTCCATTTCATGGTGGCACTGGATAAAGGTCAGGGGATCAACAAAGTAATTACGATACATCATCTGGGAACCATGAATGTCTGTAAAAAATGTGTGCCAGTCCATCCAGTAGATGTTGAGATATTTCACAAGATAAGTGACCTGCCGGTGGCGTTAGAGGAAAAGTCAGAAGATCACCAATGACAGCATCCTTTTGGAGCTATGAATGTCTGTACAAAAATTCAGGGCAATCCATGAAATAGACCACCAAAGTGGTGGACCGACTAACCAACCAACATTGCCACCCCTAGAGTCATGCTGCTAGCAGCCTGAGACACAGCTTCATTAATTCATGTCTATGACTCTATAAATTCACATTCCTCAGAATTCAAAGTAAATTGCTTTTTTTCTGGCCATTATCCTACTTTCTCTTTGTGACCTCTGAAACAAAACAAAAAAAAACTGTTTAGTGTATGTCATATGCTTTGCAAGTTAATAAGTTATTTTTCCAAAGCATAAGGGACAAGGGTTTTGACTTCCTTTAAAAAATAAAATCAGTCTCCGAGGAGACTATAACACTATGGGGGGGAAAAAAGTGTTGTTCATTTAGCAATTATTTGAAACAAACAAAATAGAAAGGTCTAAAAAAAAAGATGATAACTAGCTTGATATAAGAGGGGTGTAGAGAGACTGCATGAATACAACTCATCTAAAACCACGCAGGAGTTTGTGGCTAGCATGTGTTAATTGAGCGCTACAATGAATAAGCACGCAGCAGATGAGGCCTTCGCATCCAGGCGTTGATCAGCTATGGGAGAGTGATGAGAATCGACTGAGAGTCTCAATTTCCAATAGCAATCACAGTGTGACATCTCTTTCTCCAATTAGGACCGGAGAGGAGAGATGAATCCAGTGGGAGCTGGTGTTGCTTTGAATAAGTTGTTGCCTACTTTAATAGTCTCTCTCTGACCTGTAAATGATGTGGACACTGTTAAACCCACGCACACATTCTGACAGCAGCTTTTGTGTGCTGCTGGGTGAATTACACACCACATATAGTGTTGCTTTCAAACAACTCTTTCATTTGCTTGACTTGAACTGTAAGCAATTTGGCTTCATGGGAAGTGTAAGTCATCCGTGAAGGCTGGATTTGTTCTGGTGAAGGCAGGAAGCAGGTCTGTGCTTAAAAACAACATACACAATGGCAAGTGGGTAATTCTCTTTGGCCCTGTTCAGACCTGGTACTAACATGCGTCCTCAGTGATCGGACCGCAAGTGGACAGCTCTAAGTACAGGTGTGAACGCACTCCAGACACAATAAGGACGCATTGAGATCCGATCGCTCTGACCACATTCAGAGGTGCTCTGGGACACATATGGCCACATTCTTTTAGCAGTGTGTACGCAAATGCATCCTGGGCCACATTGAAGGACCGCCTACTCAACTGACGTCCCGCTGGGATCCGTGGGTCTCTGCGCATGAAAACGACTTCTGTGCTCTACTGTATTCTGTCGTTAAAACTGTATTTTATTAAAATATATCTTATCTATAGGCTACATATCTACAGACTATCAAACTAGGTACGCAAAGTCTATTATTGTCATACTGTCAGAGATGTGTCGGTGTATTTGTTCTAGTGCTTTGCACGGAGCTGACACCCACCCGCCCGCTTGCTCTCTATACTCCCTGGCTCTCTGAAGCTCTGTACCTCGCTGTTGTATGGCAAAGGCAGCGGGGTCGGTGGCACGGAGGTCCCCGGGGACCACCAGTGCAATAACCTTTTATTTTGATGTTAATAAAATGTAACTGATTCACAAATGTGTAGGATATTACTACTGACATTCATGTAATATTCCATCACAACGTCTGCTGTATTAGCAATGTGTTTACTACTTGTTTATTTGCATATAGAGCGGGGAAGTGAGATCGGATCACAAGTGGTCACTGGAGACGCATGTGGAGACGCATTCTAATGCCATGTGTGAACAAACGTTATTAAAGCTGTTCACTTGTGAGCAGATCACTCGGGACACAACTTAATGCCAGGTCTGAACAGGGCGTTTGACTGCATGAAAGCATGATCGACATGTTCCACTAACAGGTTCATGGTAACCACAGAGACAAATATGCCACCAGGGAAATGTGAGAAAATTAGCGGCAAAAGCCACCACTCTGTAATTTTGTGACTACCCACATGGTTTTTGGGAGCTCCTTGTGTCCTATACAATGTATTATATATTTTTTGTATTTCTTATTTATTTCTTTTTCAGCTTTGTATGTTTTTTTCTATCAAGTATGTAATAGTACATGGAATATTTTGTATGTATTGTACACAAAAGAGAACAACTGTATAAATAAAACCCTAAATATGAATGAGTCTCATTACAAGAACATATTATTCCTGACAAAATAAATGGTGTAAAAGTTATATTTATTTTGCTTGATGAAATCATTTATGCAAGTATTTCTGTACTTATATCACTGTCAACAGCATTAATTATATTATATTTCTTCCAGTGAAAATTATATATTGCTTTCATCACCTACTGTATAACTAAGCTGATCCACCCAAAAAAGTAAAAAATAGTCGCTTTAAATAAATGTACCCAATTAGTAGGATTGAAACACCAGTGACAAAGCTTTACCCAAAAGTATTGAAATATTAACACCTATTACCAAAGTGAAATATTGCTTTACATGTCAGCTGCTATACCATGTCATCTTCTCATAGCTAATTAGCACATAGATGCACGTGTTTTAACAAGCCCTGTACAGAGCCACAGGTGTCTATATGATTAAAAATTTCCCATTGGATAGTTATGGAATATGTATGACTTAAGCAATATATATTTAGCTTACTGCTTGATATCTGTGTTTAGCTGCACACATTACGCAAAGTAATATTATATAATAAAATAATAATAAGCTTAATGGATCACCATATGGTGAGAATTGTGAGAAGACGATGCATGAAAAGTAAGATAAGAGATGCTGTAAAATCTTGGTATTAGTGTTATGATAAATAAAGCTGTAAAGGAAGTAAATACTTCCCATGATGCTGCTCAGAGTAATCACAGTGACCGGCTTGTCTGCTGACAGCACAAAGCTAAAGAGCTGGTGGTACGTTCAATCTCTGCTCAGTAAAAATTAGTGTTGGTCAATGGTAAATTATAACGCTATCATGATGCGCTCAAATGTAACCTTGTAAAATTGAGTTTTTGGCGAGAAACTTGAATAAATACAGTTGTTTGAAGGACATGTTTTCACAACAATATAAAATAGATATTAGAGAGGGAATTATTTCCTGTTTAACTTCCTAACACTAGCTCTAAGCAGCTTATAATATATCATTAAAACTATTAATGCCAAGATTCTTTTTAATCAAAGCAAATATTTAAATAATAAATACATTCATTTATTTCCTAATCATTTGTAAAAAAAAAAAAAAACACTATTAGATGACAATAACAAAGTAAAAGGATAATATTTAGAGTTTTTGACAGTTGGAATTTGGCACAACATGGAAGTGAAAGCAGCGCTCTGTTAATTTAAATGTTTTTGTCCCTAAAATCTATGAATAATCGTGATCTCAATATTGATCAAAATAATATGATTATCATTTTGGCCATAATCGTGCAGGCCAACCATTAATACATCAAGTGTGAAGTAGATCGGATGAACGGTTCTCGAAATATGCAAAGGTCATACCCACATACAGACAGAGACTCATGCTTTATAGTCAGGCCTAGATATCTCTATAGCCACTTGATGGAGTGGCACCAAATCTTGAACACACATTCATGGTTCCCAGAGGGTGTTTTGACAAAACTTATGATCCCATAACTTTTCATCTAGCGCCATCATCAGGTCAAATTTTCAGTTTGTCCAATGCTTTGGTTTAAATACTCTCAAAACCAATGACATTCCCATCAGCCTCAGCTGTACCTTGTTTGTCGTGCAAATAAGCATTGCAACATGCTAACACGCTTAAATAACACGTGCAACATAATAGCAGCTAAACCTCAACATGTTAGCATTATCATTGTAATATATTGTAATGTGTTTTTTTGTGAAGACTGGTCCTCAGGGTGAGGCCATGGACAGCACACTGCACACACTCTCTAATTATTCTATTCTGCAGCACGTTGCATTCAAGCACAGCATATAACAGCAACTCTTCTCTTCCTCACTGTCCTCACTCCTACCTGAAAGATCTATTAAAAACAGACGAAGGCTAGGCTGTCCACTCCACTCCTCTCCTCTATCTAAAGTGAAAGGCAGCTGAGAGGGTTGTCAAGTGTTCTCCATTAGTAGTTAAAAAGCAGCATCTCACTCCCCGCTGACTGTACACTCACATAGCAACATGTAGGCATACATGTGTGTGCATGTGCACGTGTGCACGGTGAGAAAAAGGAAAGCAACGTACACTGTCTGAGAAGGCAGAGAGAAGAGAGCAGCGACAGAGCCAGATGCTGGTTCACAGCAGCAGGTAACAATCCTGCTTTCCTTTTTGGGCAGTCATTTAGTTTCCAAGGTAACTTTAAACACGCTCTCTCTAAAAATCTAGTAGACGCAACGGTGCCTCAGTGGGCAGTGAAGGTGACTAGTCCATCCAGATCTCATCACAGGCTTATGTGTGCACCAAATGTGTAGTCTATTGTTTTATCAGTACATCACTTTTCCATTAAATAAGCATCACAGAGTGTGTCACAGTCAAAACAACCACAAGATGGAAAAAAAAGATATGCTGGAGTTTAAATTAATAATTCCTTCTCTGATTACTTGATGTAGGCCGAATGTTATTGCTAACATTGTTAATGTTGTCCAGGTATTTTTGTAATTTTTCTTGACCTCGATGTGTCACAGGTTATATGTAGCACTATAGTCGCAAGAAAAAATGTTGCCTGTGAACATCCAGTCAGCAATTGTGTTTGGCACTACAATTGGGAAAACAAATTAGTTGTATGTAAAAGTACGTTTTGACAGATCCCTGAGACAATTCCTTAGAAGTAGCTGCTAATACACAATTCATAGCTACAACAAGTAATGCACTGTAATTTATATATATATCCCATGATATCAATTCGTATATAATCCACATAATCACGAACCACAAAGTATAAAGAGTGACAAACGCAGCGCAGTGAGAAGGGTTGGGTTGGATTAGTGGGTCAAAAAAACACCAGACTTTGTGCCCCGTGTGAAAACAGAAGTCAACGTTGATTTGTCACGTAACTTCCGTACTTAAGTTACACCACTTCTGTAGCTATTTTAAGCCAAACCACAATCTTTCCCTAAACCTAACTATAGTTTTGCTGCCTAAACCTAACTAAATTGTTTCCTGTGAAGTTTATTTTGAAAAGACTGGAGCGGACATTGACACGTGCGTCACATGTTGCTGGACATTCGTAGGAAAACACACTAAAAATGAGGAATAACTTTTCATAAGCTATCATATGAACCGTAGTATGAGGATACGTTGCCTTCTGTTGCTGCACAGGGATTCCTCTGAGGGTTATGAGAGACACAACTGAGAGCAAAAAAACTTCACCTGTAGTAAAAGTATTTGGAAAGCCTTGATGTCAGCTCAAAACCATCCCCCCAATTGATACACACTGGTCCTTTAAGATACAGTAGTCAGACAGTGTGTGTTCATTTTGAACAGTATGAAAGTTAAGCAGTAATGCTACTACGTAATCAACTTACAAAGTCAGGCTTGCCAACATTTCAATTGACTGGTAAGTTGGTTTCCTGTTCACGCACAATTCCTTCACGGCAAAATGCTGTCAAATTAACTGTAACAGCCGCATTTAGAAAGCGCCTGGTGGGTGCTACATCGTCTGTTTGCCTGAAATTAGCTTTTAAATTGCTTTACCTTTCGGTGTAGCTGTCTGTCCTATGAGCAGAAACTAGAAAGGCCGCGCTGCAGTGGTCAACAGCAGACTGAACACCTGCCAATTTATTCTAATGTATGGACGTGTAGCAAGCGTATATGCTCAGTTTCCAGGATCGATAAAGGTTTATGAGACTTTGAAAGCGCATAGTTTAATTTGATTACATACATCCTGTAAACACTGCTTGGTTTCATGATGATTTCCTTTGCACATATGGGTTACAATGTTTTCTGTTCCAAGCTACTTAAAGTAACGTCATTTTTTAGACTGCAGTTAATTGTTTATTGGGGTGGGGGGGTATCTCTCTCTCTCTCTCTCTCTCTCTCTCTCTCTCTCTCTCTCTCTCTCTCTCACGCACACACACACACACATAGACACACACACACACACAGACACAAACTGCCTCCTCTGTGAAACCCAACCTGGATTGGATTGTCCAATGTCATGGATCACTCTGGATAAATAAATTTGCTTTCCTACTTCCTCCCGACTTAATCCCGTCTCCACACACACACACACACACCACAGGCCTCTGCAAATTGTTAGCACCCGCTGCCTGTAATGTGATATCACAACAATTAGCAATTAGACACTATACAACACTGGAACATTGAATTTATGTTTCTGTCTGCGCCGTTTGCAGATGCGATGGTGCTGGGTGTCATTGGGAAATTTTATCACTGCTTGGGTAATGGAATCGGGGAGGGAGGTGGGAGGGGTCTGAGAGATTGTGTTGTCAGGGCTTACTGACAGACGAGCGGAGCTTTTCCTCCCTCTACTCCCTCTCTTCACCTTTAATGTAATGAGCTTTATTGGTATTAAAGTTTACAAACAATATTGCAGAGGCAATTACATACAATTGACATATAAATTAGATGATTAAGCCATCTATAAGTGCAGGCTTGTGGATTTCTGTGTTTGCGAGTGTGTGACAGAACAATTGAATTTAAAAAGAAAAGACAGAATAATAAAATAATTATAGCAACGTCGCAGCTCATGAAGGAGAACAACAAATGAGTGGATGATGAGGAGAATAGCAACATGCGTTGATCAAATAGTTTTCTCTCTGGCTCTGCATGCACTACTATATTGTTCTGCCTCCAGGGAACTGGATGTTTTTTCTCTACGGAGCTTTTGATATTTGTTCTGAGGATGTATCAAATTGTTTTCATTCATATTTTACTTTAGTAAACTTCATCATTATCTGATTGTTTTTCTCTCTCTGTTTATAGAATTTCATAGTCTGAAACGACACAGGCATCTTTCTATAGCCAGGGATGTTCTAGTCTATAAAAAGGTTGTACATAGTTGATATTTCTCTGTTTAAATTGGTCCCATTGGTCAAGTCTGCTAGATTATACTTGAAGATTAATAGCACTGAAGTTCGCTATGAGATATTGTTCATCGATTGTGTTTGTCTTTGGTTATAATTTGGTTGGGGCAGGTTGTCTAAGGGTTGTTAGTGGACTCGGGCAATCTGTCTTCAACAGTCAACAACTGTCAAGTCAGCAGAGCAACTCAAATATAACTGTCACTGGATGAATAACAATTATGAAAACAAAAACAAAAAATGTTTATATAATAATAATAATGTAGCAAATGACAATGTGAAAGAGGTCGCTCGGAGTCGTAGCGATGATTCTTTCAAAAATGATCCTGAATCTGCAGCTCCCCTCGGCTTTACGAAGCTTCATAATGAGTTTCAACTCATTGTTTAGCTGTCTGGCTGCAACTTTACTGTTTTGTTTCACCCTCACCGATTCCCATAGCATCATTGTTTAAGTTAAGTTCAACAGCCAAATTCAAAATTTTAAAGCATTCATAGATGAAAAGCCGAGTCAATAATCATGGTCAATGATGAATAAGTGTGGTTGATCAGTTTACCAACCTCCAGACATCATAGCCTAAATGATGCTGAGTTGCCTGAGTTCACCTAAAGGAACTGTGTGTAGGATCTGGCGATATCTAGCCGTGAGGTTGCAGATTGTAACCAACTGAAGCCTCTACCGTGTAGAAGAACTACAGTGTCCGACGCGAAAACGTGAATGACCCTCTCTAGAGCCAGTTGTTAAATGAGTAGCACAGGTCATTTGGAGCAGAGCCAGTGGGAAGTGAGTGGTGAAGCAAGAGAGAGTGGCGGTGACAGCAGCGAATGTAACGTTATCAACTCCGGCCTAAGCAGGAAAAGTTAACAGTGTTTGTCCATTCTGGGCTGCTCTAGCAACATGGCGGTGCAACATGGTGGAGAGAAGAGAAGACTCCGTGAAGAGAAGACCCTATGTAAATATAAACGGCTCATTCGAAGGTAAGAAAAACACAACAATTCTTATTTTCAGGTGATATACACTAAAGAAAACAAACTTATTAATATTATATTCCATGTCTTCCAATAGATCCCCCTAAATGTTACACACTGGTCCTTTCAAAAGTCGGCAGAAGAGACAGGGCAAGGAAGCCGTCACTCACACACACAGACCCGAGTCCCTTTCTACTCCAGCCTGCTAAATGGTCATCTAGAATATTGTCAATAAACAAGTTCCTTGTTTTCAGTCGAATGTGTCTGTATGCTAACTCACTTAACTGTTTGGTGGTTTATGATGCTTTTCTATAATTTCTATTTGACAATTTCTATTTGCTGAAATGACTTCTTAAGATGGCACACGCAGTTATAGTGGCATTAACAGAAACATGAATTTGCAAACATGAATTAGTTTGGTAATATGTGTAATTTAGTTTATTGTTGTGACAGCAATGATAACTTTATTCCAACATGATAACACTGATTTTTCAACCAGCGTTTAATGGCAGAATGAAGCTCTGTTTGTCCTGACAGTTACCACTGACGGTTTTTCCTTCACACTGGTGACTCTCTTTACAGCCATCTGAAGGCAGCAGGCATCTGTTCCAGCAGTCTCTAACTGGAGAGATGATGCACACTGTCAAGCCACAATTACGCACGGCAGATCTGCCGGTTGACATTTTGTACAACCAGCATCAGACTGTTGTAAAATAACCACAGAATCCCCGTGCTAATGTGCACATCAAATGTGTTGTTTTGATTAATTATGCTAGACAATTTCTTCTGCACATCAACACGCATTTAGCCGTAGAGACCAAAAACAGAGTTAAAAGAAAGTGAATATTGGACTTAGATTTGCCAAGCAGAGAGAATCACACTTATAAATGAATGATAATGTTGCTCCATGACTGCTGGATATGTAAATAAGCAACTGATTGCCATCAATTTTGCCATATCAACTTGTTAATGTTGCTCCCAAGTGGCCAAAAAAATCAGTTTTGCTTAAATCAAGGAACCCTCCAAACCCAATCATTATATTTGGATCATCCACATCAGACTTTCAAAACAGCCCTGAGTGTAATCTGCAGTGAAAACGATTGCCAAAGGCATTTCGCCAAAAAACATTACGATGCTTTGGCGATGATCGAGGGTCATAAATGTTACCTGCTCAGCAAGGCTGAGTAATTCCTGGGGTGATTACTGGGGTGTTATTATGTATGAACACCCTCAATCATTTTTGTGCAGGCAGCCGATAACAAAAAAATATGTCTATGACAACACCTGTTTTGTTTGATCAGCTATAGTGAAACACAAAAAAAGACATCACAGAGTGTCAGAGGCTAGAAAGATGGCTTCTTAACATCACGGACGAGCGGTGTGTTAGCCATGTTTGTTATAGCTTTAGTTCTGAAAATCACACGTCATCTTTTCAAAAAGATGACCATTTTTGCTGGTCGTAATACCAACATAGTGTGGATGAAAAGCCCAAAAAGTGTAGTGTTGTTTTCACATTTAGATGCCTTAGTGTGGACATGATCCTATACACACACACACACACACACACACACACACAGATTGGCTGTCTCTCTGTCCTATAAAGTTGCAATATCAGCTGATAAGGAGAGCAGTGTGTGGGAGAGATTCTGGTGAATATGAAAGGTCAACAAGGGTAAAGAGACAGAGAGGGAGACAGAGAGAGAGAGAGAGAGATTTGAGAAATTCATGGAAAATACAAAATAATTAGTGGTCAAATTTCCCTAAGTCCTGAATGTTGAGTTTTATAAGATGTGAGTCAGAGAAATGGGTAAGAGGAAAAAGGGTATAGATGTATATTTGTGTCAGTAGCTGTGTTTCCATTCAATTGTCAAGCAAATTTTAAGTGAACTTTTGAAATGTTGCAAAAAAAAGAAATGCGAATTAGGCGCGTTTGCATCAACTGGTTTGGAGCGAGTAAACTCGGCTTGTCGGCTACAGCGTAGTTTGGTCAGAAGGTGGTGCTATAGGCTATATGCATGGCTGTAATGCGCCAGTAAACAGAGTAGAAGAAGTAGAGGTTGCCAATCCGAACCGGAAACAAAACAAGTCGGCCTGGCCATGCATGTATCTAACAATCTACGATAGAAAAATGAGTGTGTAAGTGAGTGTGTAAACCCTCTGAGGTGTACTTTAAAGCCTATTTAGCATTTAACAGCTAATACAATAAAACAACTAATCCAAAACATGTGCAATGAAAAAGCTGAAAAAAAAAAAAACTCACTCAGGCTGACATTTACCAGATACACACTTTAGAGGCACACACATACACACAAAGAGCAGATGCACTTACATACAGATATATAGGCACACATACAGTACATGAACACACACACAGTCCATGGGGTTTATCCTGGGTTATCTGGGATCTCATTTCAGGAGATGGGCCTCTGCTTGGATTGGTTTCCCACTTGAGGAGAGAGAGAGAAGGAAATGGATTGTAGAGCCGTCCTCTGATTGATAAACCATGTATGTGGTTTCCTCGGCTAAACCTGTGTGTGTGTGTGTCTAAAGGTGAGGTGGTGGAAAATGAAAGTCTGCTAGATCGAGCTGATACTGAAGGACTTCTGACGTGATGTAGCAGTGTGTGTGTGCATAATAGTGTGAGTTTATAAACTTATTTTATTCCGCTCTTGTGTAGTTTATTCTATCTAAAGAGGGAATAAAAGTAGGAACGCCACTCTGTTGTGTCTTGCATGTCAAACAAGGACATCAAGTCACAAGAGTTTTGTGCAAATGGATTTTTTTTTCTCTCTCAGCTGGTACCTCTCATAGATCACACGGCGGAAATACACAGCTTTGACGCTTGTGACTTTACATGATCCAATAAAATGCCAGTGGAGCGATAACTGGTGCTGATCTCTTAGTATTATCAACTAAAGCATGCACGGCGTGTGCCCCTATGCACATCAAGTGTGTTAGACATAGGGCTGCTAGATTATGGTCAAAATGATAATCGCGATTATTTTGATCAATATTGATATCACGATTATTTATCACGATTATTCATTGATTTTAGAGACAACATTTTTATAGCACTTTCATATTGAAATAAACAGAGCACTGTTTTCACTTCCATGCTGTGCTACATTCTTGCTCATGTACATTTAGAGCTGCACAATGTTGGAAAAAAACTGACATTGCAATATTTTTTTCTGCTATATATATTCCAATTTGAAAAAAACACAGGAATATTAACGCTAGTGAGTGAGAAACATTGTCTGTTTTTTCTCAGCAGCTGTTCTTCAGGAGCAGCATCCCCAGCTGCTCCGCTCAGGTGCTAACAGCGGAGGATTGTGACTCAGCTGGATAGAGGCAGCACCCATGTGTGAACGGCTGCAGGCTTTGCAGGGAAAAACAGCATGCGAGCTTGAAAAAATTGACTGCACATGAGAAATATATGTCAAAATCTCTGTCTTGTCATACAGTGAACTGTTCCCAAATCTGGAGGACATTAGGTGGCCTTAACTGGCTAATGTGCGCAGCAATTTGTACTCTGAATCATATTATTATAAAATTATCCAAAAAGCAATGGCAATAAATGATTCCCATTAGTCCACTATTGCAGCTTGTGATTTGCAAATACTGTAAATCACAGATGGAAGCTCACACCCGCTGCAGAGTGCCTCCATAAATAAATAAACTCTTCAGTGGCAACAACTAATTAAATGGAAAAATGTCTTCTATCAAATGAAGTCCAATTTCAGTTTTCATTTTCATTATCAAAGTACACATTTATAAGTTAAATCTCTTGATAAGAACGTAAGTTTCCACATATGGTGTAGCTCTTAGGATGTCTATTAAAGGATTATTAGCATATGAAGCACATATGTATAATGCACTACAGATACATGCATAATGCATTGTAAGACATACAAAATATATGAAAAGAATTTATATAATCAATTATTCATGATGCATTATGATGATTTATTAAAATAAGTCTTAAAGCATTGCCATTAACAAATAATTGGCTGTATTTGTTACATTTTTCATAAACGTTGGTCTGCTTGATGTAATGAAAATGGCTATGTAAGGTGTGAGCCATGACACATTTTTGGTTGCTTCAAACAGGTACACAGTAAGAAAAGTCAAGATGTGACACATGCACATATCCTTATTACAATTAATTCTATGCGGCTGTAGAAATATGAGCGAAAGCAGAGTTAGATAGTTGACACTCTTCAATTCATTGACATTCACACTTGTATTTTCTGATGTTATTTTTGAAGAATGCCAGGTCTGTGGGTCGCAGACAGACAGTATTCCCAGTCAGCTGGTGATGTTCTTTTAACAAGGCTGTGGCTCTGCCTGTGCTACCGTACTTCTGCTTTGAATGTCTGTCATGCTCTCTGGAGGTTGTGAATGTGGACTGTGGTGTTGGGATCAACAAACAGCAAGGTGGTTGTGTCCTGCCCCTCTCAGAGCCCCACAGCAAAGTGTGTTCACTGGATACAAAACCAAGACAGCCGTACATAGCTTGAAGCAGACAATGAGCTTTTCACAACCACATTCTTCATCCATTATGGCAACAGAAAGCACACTGATGTTCATGTAACATCTTACGAATGTCTCCTGACTGATAATGCATTATGAAGGCTTAAAGCTTCAGTAGGCAACAATTCTTTGGCATCATTGGGCAAAAATTCCATAACAACCTTTCAGCATATTGTAATTCAAGTGTTCAGAGAGAAAACTAGATTGCTGTACCTCCTCATGGCTGTTTTCAGGCTTTAGATAATCTAGCCTGTGACGGAAGACTTTGACCAATCACAGGTCATTTCACAAAGAGCGTTCCTATTGGCTGTGCTCCGGCCATGTGAGAGCTGCTTACTATTCCCTCAAATGATCCCAACATGGCTGCTGGGTCACAAACTTTCTCATTTTACAGCTAAACCGTGCACTACAAGATGATTCTGAAAACATTTGAGGCGAGAAAAATAGGCATTACAGTAACAGAATATTGATTTGTAATCGATCAGCGCTGCCTAGTTTGACCGTTTAGTGGGAGTTCGCAAGTGATTGACAGCTGGCTCTCATAGACGGCAGCTGGACAGCGGACTCCACGTCAGCTCTGATTGGTTGTTTTCCTCAGGTCTGTGAAATCTTGCAGATGCCATTAGGAGCACCAGAGGACACAGAGGCACATGATATTGTTCAGATTACCTGTTTCATGTACTACTGTCAGGATATAGCGACCGTTTTATAAAAATTACTTTTTTTAATTTAGAAAAATAACTTTTTTTAAATCATATGAACGTGCAGGGCGGTGCTATCCTGTGGTTCTGATGCACGTTCATTATGGCGAGGAAAATAACTCTGGATTCAGCTATTAGTGAATTTTACATCTTTTAGGACATAATGATTTAAATGAGGGTTATTTAAGTGTCCGTACTGGGAAGTTGATTTACCTCGAAAAAAAAGTATCCTCTTATTTACAGACATCTCCTTATACATTTATGGCTATGGACTCACTGGCGTTTACAGTCTAAAACAGCGCCATCTAGCGGCCATTGTCAAAAAACCACCAGATTTTGCCTCTTTGCTACTATACTCTTTGGCCACAGAAAAAATCATACAATTGTTTTCACAGACTGAGTAGTATTCTTCAGGTGGAGTAAGCAAGTAGTAATAATAATAATAATAATAATAATAGCTTGGATTTATATAGCGCCTTTCATGAAACCCAAGGACGCTTAACAAAGACATAAATAAACACAACAACTGTAACAGAAGCTAGGGGCCATAGGCCTTGGTGAAGAGGTGGGTTTTGAGGAGTCTTTTGAAGGTGTCCAGAGATGGTGCGTTGCGGAGCTCTATGGGGAGAGAGTTCCAAAGTGTGGGGGCTGTCACACTGAAGGCTCTGTCCCCAAAAGTTCGCATTCTTGTGTGAGGGATGGAGAGCTTATTGTGTAAAATCATGCTCCTTTCATTCTGTATTTTTCATCGCATGGAATCATTTAAGCACATCTAGTATTTACTGGGTAATACATGCACTAAATACTAACAACAGAGAAGCACCAAACTTCTAATCAAATGTCAGAAAGTTGATAAAGGGAGTATTTTGCCTCCTACCAAAAAAAAAAAGCCAATGTGGTCTTTTAAATCCACTGAAGCACACAGTGGGCAGGATGTTTTGCTGCTTGTTATGCTGCGGCTGTCAAAGCTGCTTCTTCAGTCCAAACTGGATTCAAATTTTTTTAACCTCTGGGTCTTGGAGGCAGACCAAGCATACCAACGACAGAAGTAGAGCAGAACATTACACCAATGAGTAAGAAAGAGCTGAAAGCTAAAAGAGGACAGTTTAGAGATAAAGGTTAGGAAGACGAGGGATAGGTGAGAAAGACGGGGAGAGAGAAACAGAGAAAGGGGGATAGATCCATACAAGCTGCCCAGTTTGGCTTCTGTTTAGAGAATTGAGAAACAGGAAATCAATAGCAGCGGCCAGGCAGCCAAATAATGGAGGCTTTATAGTGGCACACAGCAAACGATGACCACACATTAATAAGGAAAATGCTATTTGGGGGAAATGAGACGTTATCGTGGGCTGGGGCCTTGTTGTGAAATGAGAAATAGACAGAGCGGGTGCTGCAAAAATGTGAAATGCAATGCAAAAATCTACACTTTAGCAAAAATAAATGCTCATGTTGATGATTGTTACTTAGTGCAAGTAATTAAAACATGACAATGTGCTGTTTATACTATGGCCTTACCTCATAGTGGTGTAATGTGAAATCAATATTACTACGTGTAAGACTGAAAAGCAGAAAATGTTGCAAAGAAAACATTGGAGGTTGGACAGAAAGCATTCAAGATTTGCAACCAGTATTGATTTTTCTGTAAAGTTATGAACCATTTTTAGTAAGGGTTAAATTACATTAATCTAGTGAGAGGTGTTTTGAATATGTTATAGACTGTGGAGATTGTTTAGCCTTCAGTTTTCTTAAATCACGACATAATGTGTGAAGCAGGGCATTCAATCAGGTAAATAAGGGATGAGGATATAATACATTTCTCTCTCTCTATACGGAACAGTTTAATTGCAAAATTGACACACAATCAGAGCAGGAAATTATACACACGGCCGGTAACGCTTAAGATCAATAAAGCTTTGTGAAACTGAGCTCATCCTTTTGCAATCTGAAACCTGCAACCCTCTCTCCTTGTATCCTTTAGAGGCCTCTCTCACTGTAATACAGACCTCCCAATTCGTCAGTAATTCTTCATTACGGTCTCACCCTTTCCACTGGTTTACCTCACTCTGTTGAAGTCATCCAGTAATTGAAGAGAAGTGTGCAGTCAGCTTCCTCCTTAAAGGTCACATGCAAGAAAAAAAATGTCCGCCTGACAGTAATGGCTACACTGGGATTGGATCTACCACCGTCTCTGTTAATTTGCTCTTAAACTTGACCAAATGTCAGCAGCACGCCTCTTTGAGGTTCCTGCAGCATAGTGTCAGTTTGTGGTGGTTAAAGATGGTTGGGATGGTGATGAATGGTGTTGGAGTCATTAGCTATGGTATGAGAGGGGATTATGCCTTATGTGTCTCTGGGTAGAGTTACACTCAAAGCATCTGAACTCCTGATACATACTAATAGGTGACATCAGCAGGAATGCATGGCAATGAATGCATTTGAAAGTGCTTATTTAATGATAAAGTTAGCTTGTTTTAGACACTTAGTTTTAATTGTTAACGGCAGTGAAGAGTCCACAAGGGCAAGTCACAAATGACTAATGAGCTGGGTTCCCCAACTTGCTACCTGCTTTAGAGGAGATGCACATGGTCTACCCATGGTTTAATGACATACATTTATGCATTATGTGTTTCATGAACTGTATATAAGAAGTGGAAGTAGTCACCGTGACGTCACACATTGGTTTGTGGACTGCCGTTTTGAAGCCTCGAGTTCGGCATTTTGGCAGTCGCCATCTTGGTTATTTGCAACCAGAACTTACACGAGAGGGTGGAGTTAAGGACAACCGAACGCTGAAAAAGACTGATTTTAGGCGTCCAAAATGTTAGGAATCAGTGCATGAGAAGAGAAACGGACATGGACTCGTGTATCAGCCTAGTAGGAATGGAGTCATGCTTGTTTTGGTACCTGTATGTCAGTATGATGCCTAATATTCTCTGTTTTGTCATATTGTCACGCATACAGTATATGATGTTTGCATGAATAATGATTTCCACAATATAGAAATGTGAAAAAAAAAGATTTTGCAGCTGGAAAACTGCAGCTTTCAAAATAGCATACGCTGAGGAATTAATATAGAAAGTGGCAAATTTTGTCTTTTAAATATTTTTAACTCAAGTACAAATGCTGTGTTATGAAGATCTGATGACCGATGTCCCCGTCATTTATTTGAATAATAAATGAGGAAGGAACATCATCTGTGTTTAAGTGGATGTAATGCGTCTTATGTAATTACAGACATGCTTTCATAATGACAAGTGCTCGACAAATTTAATAAGACTGACAAGTGACGTTACCATTACACTGGGTAACACCAGCGCTGCCCGGAATATAGACTATGACGCATGAGATGAGACATTGAAACTGATCCTGAGATCACTTTGCACACATTGTTACCTTCCTTTCTGTTTACTGTATATACAGGATGAGATCATTCTTAATGTATGATTCAAACTGGTGCTTTCCTCACTTGTGCTTACTCACACTTGTACAGTATAAAATAAGGTATTATGGTTTCAACAGTCGAGACAAGAAGGCACTGATAGTGTAGCAAGAGAGACTAAGTGTTTAACAAAGCAAAATCCAATACAAGAATGGTGTGTACATAACTGATGTCAGCCAATCAAGGCAGTAAGAATGACAGGCTTCCTTGTTTGTTGAGCTGTAAGGAGATTACTTACCACCGGCCACAACATCTTATCCCCCAAATCCCCCTCTAACACTATAGCAGCCTCCAGCAAATACAGATCTCATGCTCCTTGTTGCAACCCAATCCTGGCACTGTGCTTCATCCTGTGAGTCAGGATATAATCAAGACAACATAAAACACAAGAGGGTGCAGACACTGACAACCAAAACAAAGAGAGGGCTCTAAGAAGCCTGAGGGGGACTTAAAAGATTAGAAGAAACCCCAACAGACAAATTCAAAAGAATGAAAAGCAGGGACCTATCTCCATTAGAAATAATTGGAGTCAGAAAAAAAAACTCAGCATTTAGAGAGTTATCATGTTAACGCTTTAGAGTACAGCCCGCTACGTATGTTTCATATCTCTGCTGTTTGCCAGGACACTATGCCAGATGTGTGACGTTATTACAAAACTTTTTTTTAAACAGGCGAAGCTTGACTCATGCAGAATTGTGTCAAACTTTAACATACTTCTTCACTACACCTGTTATTGATTTCTCTGCAAGATTATTGGAGTCAAAGTAAATCTAAGTTCTGTATGAAAGTAGGCCTATAAAATTGACACGAACAGAAGCAGCAAAATCTGTCAGTTCATATCACAGCCTGAGTGAAAATCAACAGAACAACACATTGAAGTTACAATGAGCTCCTTAAAATCTGGCACTTCTTTTAATCTCTATTCTGAGTTTTTCAATCTACTTTAGCCTATATTTAATCATTATGTTCATTTGTCATCAGGGACTTAAATTTCTTGTGTATATAGTGGCAACTAGACCAAGCTTCGCCTTTAATTTATAACATTTAGGCTATTTTTGTTGCCTACAATGTTTTGCATAAAAATATGAGATTTAATGTTTAATAGAATTTAATTTGGTTTTATCCTGCAACTAATGTTGATTAACGTCTGATGACAGAGAGGATCTAATAGGCTAAATATCCATATCAGCTCATCTTCAAATCATTATATCATATTTCTTCTATAATATTATATCGGCTATGTTTATATTATCTGTTGTAAATTATGTTTTATCTAGCTTATATTTCCATATTGCTCAGCTCTACAGGTGTGTGGGTCTGTTCATGGCAGAGCCTGTTAGCCTTGCCTGCTATCAGTGAACCTTTGTCTCAACGGTAAAATACATAGAAAACAAATCTCACATTTTCCATTATGGAAGTTAGTAGTGGGGCTCTCGTCAGTCTCTGTGAGTCTTTATTCTCATCAGGATGTAAAAAGTCCTCAGTTGAAGCGATAATTTCAAAGAAATCGTCGAGAGAAACTTGAGAAACAACTTCTCTCGACCGTTTGAGGGCTTGTTTATGTTCAAATGACAAACTTGTAGAAAAGATGCACCTGAGATATCCATAGCAACCATGGAATCCTCAGCGGCCATTTGTATACATCTGTTTTCCCATCCACATCTCACCTCTGTGATCTAAAGTTGTATCAGCCTGAAGTCCAAATCTAACTATGAATGCAGATGTGACTGCATCCTTATGAACACCAAAATGTTTTTTTTTATTATGTTTGGTTTAAATTAATACTATATCCTATTAATGGTGTTCTGCTGTAATGTCCTTGCAATAATTATGCAGAATATAAACTTCAATGTGTTTTTATTTGAATGCGTGTCTGAATGACACTTTTCACTCACTTTTCAACCATCACTCTAAATAACATGGTACACATGTAGTGAAACAAGATGTGAGCTAAAACAACAAAGGAAAGTCATTTATACTATATGTTTGTTTGTAGCTTGTAGTCCCATAGCACTTTATGAAGTGAGACATTCATCTTTATTCCTTAATTATATACAAAATTATATTCAAAATAATTATGCTGTTGTTTTGAGGGGAACTTGGGGGCAGCAGAGGGCAGGACATCGGGCTGGTCAATCTGGGCCCAGCAGGTACCCTCAACAGGTAAATGTGACCATGACTGAATCACAATTTGGGAGTAGGATAAGGAAAAGAAGAGTAAAACCTGGAGGTGGTCATGGACCTCCATGAGAGCAAATGCATACCTACTGGATGAATTGTTTTGTTGCTCGAAGTCCCGCCTTTTCTTCTGTAATGGTGATGTCACCAAGTAACACATTTATATAATACCTGTTTAGCGTCTAGTTTGGCACGCCCTCAAACAAAGCTAGTTAGAGCGGAGCTGCAGCAGAGTCCGAAGAGTTTGGTTTGGTTGACCAATCACAACAGCGGGCCAGCTGACCAATCAGAGCAGACTGGGCTTTTCAGGAGTGTTTCAGACAAAGGGTGAAAAGAGGTGCTGCGGAACAGCCGGTATGGGTAAAATAAAGCGTTTTTTGAACATTAAAAGCATATAAACATGTTCTAGTAGAAACCTCAAATACAAGCATGAACCTGAAAATAAGCACAGTAAATTTAATCAAACATGTGTCAAACAGATATCAGTTTATCAGTCTTGGAGATCTCCTGCGATACCGTCTGCATGTCAATGTCACCGCGGCTGAGAAACTTCGGATGTGAAATGAGAATTACACAAAGACACACAGGGCAGGTTTTAAAGAGATCTAAATGCTGTCTGTAACCCAGCAGGGTTGTTCAACCACCTTGACAAAGGAGAAACTTCTAATACAACAACTTTACATTTAGGTGTTAACTTCCTCAGTTTTGGCTCAGTTTGGGCGAGGAGGAGGGCGAGGGATGACGCCCAGGCTGGCGGCCGGCCAACTTTAATGTTTGAAGATGCCTTTTGATCATGGCTACATATGTTTTCTTTTTTTTCACAACATTAATTAGTGCAGCCGGCCCACAAGGCTCGTAGCAGCCATCGGAAGCTTCTTTAGTTAAAATTCTCCATTAGCGAGCACACATGTTCACACACACACACACACACACACACACACACACACAAACAGATTTGTTAAGTAAATGAGAGTAGCTTTATAGAAGCCCTCTGTGAGCAGTAAACAGACGTTTACATCATTATAAGAAATTGACAGGATGTTAAGACGTGGCAGGGAGCCAGCGACATGTTGCAAGAAGGCTTCGACTCTTAACCAACCTCAACTCACACATGCATTACAAATACACACAATGTGTATATATAGATATGCTCATCTCACTCCCGAATTTCCTCTCACAGAGTGGGTGAAAAAAGATAAACCTCTTGTCTTTCTTCACCCAAACAATCCTTCAACTTTCCATCAATCATGTCAATAAGCACACCAGAGATGTTCACACTTTGTCTAATCCAGTTTATTCTTTCTCCGTAAAAGAAAAAGTTGGAAAGGGTAAGCATAAAGTAAAGCAATGGAAACAAAAATATTGAATTTTCCACGTTCATCTTCCCATTGTATAACCACAATACAACCCAAAAGAAAAGCAGCTCTACACACTAAAGTGTAAGTGAAAAGCAAAAAAAGGGGGTTAAATAAGGTTTTCTTTAAGATACAGAATATTCATTCATTATGCATTTTCTGTTCATTCCTTCTATCGTCCACCAGGAAAAACGTTTGGAAAGTAATTATTTGCTGATTTTAACTTTCAGCGCACTGCTCACCCCCAGCCGCCACCTCCCTCCTCTACAGCAAGAAAAGAGGGAGGAAGACAGAGAGGGCGAAATAAGGAAAAATAGAGCAATCAATAAGGGGAAAGATGAGAAAAGGGAAAGGGAAAGGCAGGAGGAGGAGAATGCATGTGAACTCATCATGCTAGGTGGAAATGAAAACATGGGGGAGGGACATTAAAGTAGTGAAAACCCAAAGATTAGTCTTGTATCAAATTACCTTTTAAAATGTGGATAACTGAAACGAAGGCCTAAGACATTATGAGAAACCTGAACTATAACAACCATCACACATCTTAAACAGGAACCTCTGAGTGGCGCTCTGCCGTCTCAGCTTCAGTCCAAACTCAAAGTGTACAGCCACGTTTGATCTTGCCTGCTTGTGCTCAATGTGAACAGCCGAGCACATGAAACCACATAAAAAGGTGTGAGATTTGTAAAAAGTATAGAGATGTGTGGACGTGTACAACGCACACATTTCAGGTCCAGTCATAAATCATACGTCATGTCCTGTAAATGTTGTCTTCCTGAAGTTTGTACACATAGATCCACATGTTTTGCTGAAAACAGACGTGTGGAGAGGACGTGTCTTCGTGTGGGGAGGGCTGGGAGGATTAAGGAGATGAAGACTGAGACGAAAAGAGGAAGACAGAGAGGAAATCTGCGACAAATTAAGTCTCGATCAATCACGACGTTGGAGACAGCACTGCGTGCGATCCGAGGACAACCAGCTCACTCCCACCGGCGTAATGTGTTGGATTCCGGCTCACACTGCATGTTCTGTATTTGGACTCACAGTTTCGCCCCAGTTTCATCGTCCACGATGGCGCCCTCGACAAAGCAGAAACAGCTTCATCTTCAAACAAACAAAAGGAGTAAAAAGGTGTCCTATAGAGGAAAAGAGAAGGATGCAACTTGGTGAGGGGAGGAGGGGCGAAGACTGGGCTTTGATATCCTGAGGTGGATGATTAACAGGTGTTTCTAAAGGATTATGGGTAGTGGACGGCCAGGGGGTAAGACACTGACTTTAACTGAGGCTGGCTTGCTCGGTTTGCTTCACAAAGTCCATGCTTGGCGCAGAGTACAAAGCAGCTCTGTCTGATTTTGAGGTAAAGAGCACAGTCTACAAACAGCACCGAAGCAGAAGTGTACACAAAGGGTAACCCATCCTTTTCTCCTCCTTCTTGTCATTCTTTATTTTTTTATTTTTTTTTTGAGGTAAAGAGTATAGTCTTAAACTGGCTTCCGGGACAAACATTTGTATAAAGCATTGTTATTTCTTCTCGTCATCCTTTTATCCGTTCTTTCTCTGCTCATACTTGTGTAGTCAGGAGCTTGCAAAAAAGTGAAGAAATGGTATATTTCCTTTGCTCTTTATTGTTCTGTCATTCCTGGGTTTGGATTTTCCAAAAGGCATCTTAGCAGCAGGGATATGATCAAGCCAACAGAAGCAGAAAACAACAGGGATGTGGGTATAACAGTGGGATTTAAAAAGAGCGAGCATAATTTAAAAGAAATGGTTGGAGGGGTGGTTTGTATCCAAATAAAAACAAAAACTGCAAAAATCTTGAAAAACAAAATGAGAAGAAAAGAAAAACGAAATCCCTGTTGGTGCTAAGACACCGTCTGAACACCGAGATTCTTCTGAGGGAACGGCCGCTCAGGAGCACTCTTCTCCGATGCGCTGGCACGAGCGGCCCACCTTGCGGTCGAGCTTGACCATCTTTAGGACAGCCTCCTGGCGACCGCGGCCCAGGTGGTCGAACAGACACTCGTGCTGCTCTGGGAGCCGATGGAGCATACAGAAGACGTTACCTGGAGGGTGGGTGAGAGGGAGAGGGAGAAGGGGACAATTTACCAAGTTTAGCAAATATACAAATATTACGGTGGCTGTACTTTGACGAAGAACAAGACAGGACACTGAATGCAAAAGAATATGGTATATAAACAGTACATTAAACATGCATCTCTACATGCAGGCTAATTATTCAACGTATCCTCATACAACGGTTCATGTGATATCCTACGAAAAGCTATTCCACATTTTTCGTGCGTTTTCCTTTGAATGTGAATGACTTGAATTGAAATGATTTGAAAACGTTTGAAACCCCTACTATTTATACAAAAGATAAAAAAGCAACAGATGCCAATACAGGTTGATAAACATCTCTTTAAATATGCTCGTCTGTTTAAATGGCCAAGGGCAGATAATATTTACTGCTTTGCCACCATGCATTTCTAAAAGGGTCTTGTTACCAGAGAAGACATTCTAGTTGATAGCCTCTTCTTTTGACTCTATTCAACAAAGGCAGACAGCCCTCATCTCTCTCATTGACTCTCTGTCTCTACTGTAGCGCTCTCGACAAAAGGCCCTGCCACTGTAGGAGGCTCGTTAAGCTCAGAGAAGCTCGTTAGCTCTCGTCGTCTTAAATTCATTCATTAATACACATAATAACACTGCTGGCATTCAATGAGCGGTGATTAAAAGCCCAGTTTGACAGCTGGTTGCTATGCAATTAAAACCCGTGTGATTACAGTGCACACGAATGGGGTGGAAGGGAGAACGTTGTGTAGGCTTTTAAAAAGGATGGGCTGCTAAAGACACCGGGGGAAACAGTGGAAATCAAAACTAACTTACAGTTGTTTAAATGTACAGAAAGATGCCTTGATGACATAGTACAAGTGGAAAGGGCAAATGAAAGACACTTAATAATATGTACAATAGAGGTGTAAGAAAATATTGAAAATATCAAATATCACGATATTATGTTTTGCAACACTGAATTGAATCTCAAAAACACTATGGGTTTTTAATTAGTTTAAATGCAAAGATTAACTCAGTCAATACTTTATTTCATTTGCAAAGAGATGCACCCTCTCAGCATATGTGCCCTCTCAAAGTAGTGCTACGATGTTGGATATTACAGGGACTGTGATAAATGCGTTTTTTTTAGCACCCTGAAAATAAGCTGTGTGGGTTATGACAGATTTCCAATACACCATTTGTCCCAAATTTAACTGCACCCACTGATAATAAGCGAGATATTTAGGACTCTTTCAGTATTTTCAAAAGTTAGGGCTACCAGTAGGGCTGCACATTAATCAAATATTAATCTCGATCACGATTTTGGCTTCCCACAATTAAATGAACATGATGTTTAAAATGCGTGCTCCGCTCATAGAAAATTCCGCTGCATATCAAATCAAGTGCCAGCCACCAGGGGGCGATCAACATGTTTTGGCTTCACTTTTTAGGAGCTGTCATGCCGCTGCACACAGCAGCTGTCCAGAGTAGATAGTACTAATAGTATATTACTCGTTTTGCAAAATGAAAATGCACTGAATTCAGGTGAAAAAAAAACGTATTTTAAGTCTTAGTTTTATGCAAAGATTTGTACATTTGTACAACAACAATGTATAATCATGATGCAAAATCGTGATCTCAATATTGATCAAAATAATCAAGATTATCATTTTGGCCATAATCATGCAGTCCTATAGCTACCAGACCGTGATTTTGTTATTTCCCCTATTAGAAATCCCCCAAAATGTTTCCACCAAGCTCACTGCTGATGTTTTTGTAGCTGAACTGTGAATCGAGTTGAGTTTTAAAACATCAGTGAGCTGGGAGGACGTTTAGTGATTTCAGAATGCTTTTGGGTAATACAGTAAAATCCATATGTGTTCAGTAAGTTTCAAGTTTTCAAAGTTTTTATTGCATAAAATCCAAGCGGTCTTAAATATTTATTCTACCTAACTTAAAAATTAAAAAAAGCAATTTCATGAGAGTAGCTGAAAAATGCATGCACACGCACAGCACAGAAATCCTTTAACCATAACCACTTATTGTAGTAAATACGTTAATTAATAGACAACTTATGGTATTAAGTGGCTTCTACCATTACTGCATGCTGGCAAGGACAAATTGATTGCAGCCATTGTGTCATTATAATGCCCCATATGTCTGAATGATTACTTACTCAACTTACAGTAAATTCAGAAAACCACACTACTGGTTATGGATAAGGTATCATAGTGTTTCTCTAATTTTAGGACCACCGCTTGCAAAGTGAAGGACATGGGACAAGTGCCAGGCAGGGATAAGGTCCTGCTTCTGTTAGATCTCAGAGGAGAACCTGTATGATCTAATTAGCATTTTAAGTTCCTGTGCCTTCACTCCGTTTCATTTTAGTACCTAGTCAGATGAATATTATAGTCACTGTGGAGCAGCAGAAGTCTACCGAGTGTGACAACATTGGATCAGATACTCCATCGGAGCTCTATTTTCTCCCCCATTTACTATCTGAAAAGCATTCGTGCTTTCAGCTCATTATCAGACCTTCTTGGCTTACACTGTGAAACGTTCTGCAGAACCATTAGCAAAGTAATCTGCAATTACAGCAATAGTCAGAAATCACTGTAATTGCCACCATTTCCCCTTCAGTCTGTAAAAAGCATGTTACCATAGTAAGCATTGGACTATTAAGGATGGATGGCCCATGCATTAAGCAGCGCCTGGTGGGGAAAAAAAGGCGAGTCAATTTCCAATTTAGAAATGATTGCGTGGGTTTAAGCAGATGGTCTTTAAGCAGTGAAGAGCTGTGATTTTTTAAGTACTTTAATTTGTATGCAAACAAGTTGATTAGCGAGCCAAGTATTGCTTTAAACTGCATTAGTGTTCGTGGTAATTGGCTTATGTTTTATGTGCAATGTGAAACATTCAGGCTTTCTGTAATGGTCCCCCAAGGCTAGCAAAGGCACTCTGGTCATCGACATTTCAGTCAACACACAAACACATGCTCAGGTAGTAGATGCATTTCACTGCACTGGATGTAAAATTCACAAAGCTATGACCAAGTTAACCAACATCTATTTATGTATATAAGAGGCTAATATTAAACAATGAAAAAGTAATTTACTACCTCATGCACATGCAAGACACACGTCTTTAATAATAGCCACCACTAATGAATGTGTAGTGAGCCTTTACATGTACAGGTATTAGCGTATATCTGGTCGTGGGTTCAAATATGAGTTTGAATGTATGTTTATGTGTGTGTAGAGTTGTGTTATCGTACCACAGCGACAGGAGCCCAGCTCTTGCTGAACCAGCTCCAGTTTGGTTTGGCAGCGATGGCAACGTTTGCGGCTCCGCTGTTTGGAGCCACTGCGAGGCGAGGATGATGATGACGCAGACAAAGATGACGATGAAGACTCCTCACCCTCTGGCATGTCACCCACTCTTGCTCGCTTCTCGGGTGAAACATCGCTCTCTGACTCCGAGGCTGGGGACACATAGTAGAAAAAAGAGGCTATAAGCTGCAATCGCTGTGCTCCATAACTGCCACTCCATAAATTAGTTTTTATATTAAACATTTTTGTTTGACAAAAGTACGAAAATGTACAGCAGAAGTTCCTGGATGTACTATTAATGCCGTGAACAACTGAAAGTGTGACGCAAAATGCAAAATGAATCGTAAAACCTTGATAGCTCAACAGCAGGTATTAAATATCTTAATTCTATTTCTATTGGGCTGAATAATAATAATTGCTCCATCCCATCTGTTTATACTCTACTCATCAACAAAGGGTAAAAATGTGATATTATGATATAATATTTTTATGACTAAAAGCCTGAATTGTATTTGTGTTTTATCACAAAGCTTGTACTTTAAACGAGCCAAATGATATTGGTCACCGTCACCCACTCCCACTGACTGCTGCGATGCAATTTGACTTTTACCTATCACATGCATTGTTTATTAACAATGTTGTTTCAGAACCATGGACAGCGTTGTTTGTTGTGTGTCGAGTGTGATGCTGTCCGTAGCACTGAAATGGAGGGGAGGAGGTCGATGGACAGAACAAGGTTTCTGAGTTCGGTTCAGCTTGCTTGCTTTTCATGGTTGTAAAGAGAGAAAGAGAGAAGCACTGAAAGCTGCAAACAGCTGTATCCACCTCCGCAAACAGCTGTTTATAACACATTGATAGTTCTTATGCGAGTGCTCTGATTAATAAATGTAGGCTGTTCTTTGATTTTGAAATAATAGCCTTATGCTGTTGTTGTTGTTATTTCACCTTCCTGAGGCTATTGCATGGTTAAACCAATGAAGTGTTCTGTAACTACTCAATACAAATATAGGCCTATGTCTGTTTCAATGCATATGCCCCCCTGCCCCTGTGCTGTGCTGTACTGTATTTGAAAAATGCCCAATGTGAGGTTGTATGATCCAAAATATTCCTTCTACGATGTCAGCAAAATAATCATTTTCAGTCATTCCAACATCATCATGTGGCAGTATTAAATGAAATATCCAAACAGCTAGTCAGATACACAGAATAGATAGCCATGAAGAAATCTGTTTTCTGTTGTGGACAGATACAAAAGCATGTGAAGGTTAATCGACCTGCAAGATATGGTTTTAAATAATTAATCTACCGATAGACTTACAGCCAAACGTTCTACACCTTTACTACCCACATACATAATAATCCACAAAGCATTCATCTCCTGTGTATTGAGGAGAGCGGCTTTGACTAGAATTTCAAGAGAAAACTTAGGACCTCCAATAATAAGCTCCATAACAACTTTCATTTGATATAAACTGGGAGAGAACAGATGATGACACGCTGGAACAAAAACTCCTTTGTGGGAGATAAAAAGGTGCTTTGGAGATTAATGATCGTCCTGCATTAGATTACATTCAACCCAGCACCTGAGACAGGGAGAGCATGCAGCGAGCTCCACCGGTCGGCTGGAATTTCAACTCAGCTTTTCTCATCAATCCTGCAGACTTTTTCCCCGGCCCGGCCGAATGCTGATCAGCGCTCAATAAATCTCTGAGAACTAGGCCAAGCTGAGCAGCCAGATCCCCCCAGCCTGCCCCATCGATCCCTATATGTGCAAGAGCATGTGTGTCTGTACATGTGCAAGTGAATGTCGTGCCTGCCTTCTGTTATCCTGGTAAATTTCTGTGGTCAATTTACACCGGCTGAAACGTCAAGTTCGCAAGTTCTTTGTTTTATTAAAAAAAAAAAGAAAAATACATTTGAACTATGGTCTGATTTAAGAGGTTACACTAAAGAGGATCCAGGCTTTAAACTAAAATACATTTAGAAAGGCTGTAAAAAGTGAAATGTCAACTCAGCCCTAGCACAGGGTTTAAACGATGCTGTGTATGCATATGTGTGCTCACATGATCCCGCTGCATTAGACACGGGATCACCATGTTCACACACCATTGCTGAGCCTTGGCTACTCTGCAGTTGTCTTTAAGTCGTGTGCGAGTTATCACGTGTGCGAGTACAGCAGGTTGTGTCACCTAAGGGTGAAAGCACACCTAACCTGTTTGGTTGCTGCGACTGCCAGGTTAGTACGGTTAGTTTGGGATGGTGTCAAAGCTGTCGGTCGAACCCCAGTGCGGACCCAGCAACTGAACCGAGACCGTCTGAGTCCAAGCAGATTCTGGTGCAGTTCGTTTGTGTATGAAAGGATGTGATTTTAGCATGATTTCAAAAGCTAAACTACTAATAAAATACATCTGCTGATAGTGAAATCTGTTCAGGAAGCGATCTGTATTTAAACCTGCAGTAGGCAGAATATTTTTGGCATCATTGGGCAAAAAATCTATAATAACCTTTAAGCATATTGTAATTCAAGTGCTCTGAGAGAAAACTAAACTTCTGCAACTCCTCATGGCTGTTTTCAGGCTTTAAAAAAATCTAGCCCGTGACGGGAGACTTTGACCAATCACAGGTCATTTCAGAGAGAGAGTTCATTCAACAGAGGCAGCTGTCAATCACTCGCGAACTCCGATCAAACGGTCAAACTAGGCAGCGCTGATCAAATATGAATCAATATTCTGTTACTGTAATGCCTATTTCTTGCCTCAAATGTTTTCAGAAACATCTTGAGTGCCGTTTATGCAAATAGGTCCCACACTCCTAGACCATAAGTGGACATGACAAGCGCGCAGTGCAAAACACAATAATGGACACTGTAATGTTAGAGCTGAGGCATACCTGACTCAAAGGAGCGTTTTGTGGGAGTGGAGAGTGAACTGAAGACTGTGTCTGTGCTGGATACTTCTGAAAGAGAGAAAAGGAGAAGAGATGAGAAAGGAGAATGGAAGAAAAGAGAGGACATTAGTTTCTTGTAAGACTTTGTTTCAATTTCTCTCATTTAAGTGTAAAACAAAATCAAATGTCTTCTGGCTATATTGATTTAGAACAGAGCAATAAATAATTCAACAATAAATCATCTAAAAATAGAGAACACAATTGCAAACTGTAGAAAAGTCCTGAAATCCACACTTGAAAAATACACACAATAGAAACACAGACTAAATATAGAAGCCAAGCAATCGTATAAAAAAAATTGGCAAACTGCAACTGATTGACAGATTAGGTCACGTGTTAGGTTGCCCTGAAAAGAACATAGTTTATAATGGTAACAGCCTGAGGACAGAAGCTGTTGCAGAGTCTTCTGGTGGTTTCCTGGATACTGCGGTACCGTTTTCCACACGGTAGCAAGATAAAACAGACTGTGACTGGGATGTGTGGAATCCTTTATTATGCTGTGAGCTTCTTCTCTCTTTCACAGAAACTGTGATAGATATCTGTGAAGGAGAGACTGCAGTGTGCATGTGTGCAGACTGAAGCCCGCCAAGAGACGGCTGACTGTGGGTGGTAAAAAAGGATATCCACCTGATCCCAATACCGTTTTAAAAGTTGGTCTTCAAATGTCAGTTTACAATAATATAACAGAGACAAGACAATTGAAAAGCTACAAGCAATGACCTGTTGCCATTTTTGCTAGAAAAAGATTACTTAAACAATTAATTAATTATCAAAATAGTTTAGAGCTGCAACGATTAATCGATTAGTTGTCAACCATTAAATTAATCGCAGACTATTTTGATAATCGAATAATTGGTTTGAGTCATTTTTTTAAGGGAAAAAAAAAGTCTAAATTATCTGATTCCAGCTTCTTAAATGTGAATATTTTCTGATTTATTTACTCCTCTATGACAGTAAACTGAATATCTTTGAGTTGTGGACAGAACAAGACATTTGAGGACGTCATCTTGGACTTTAGGAAACACTGATTGACATTTTTCACCATTTTATGACATTCTATAGACAAAACAACTCACCGATTAATCAAGAAAATAATCTACAGATTAATCGACAATGAAAATAATCATTAGTTGCAGCCCTAAAATAGTTGCAGATTAATTTTCTGTCAAGTGACTAATTAATTAATAATTGAATTGTTTCAGCTCTAATAACATGTAATAAGTAATATTTTAGCATCAGTCTCAAAGTACACCTAAGGCTGATGGGTATTCAGTCATTCATTCTAGAGGTTTCTTTCTTTAGGTGCATGAATGAGTAAACGTGAATGAATGAGTTTGTCAGATTGTGAGTGAATTACCATGAGGATATTTCTTTTTATTTAACAAATCAGCAATAATCATGTGCTCATGTATTGTACTAAAGAGCTCCTGCTGCTGTAACCGAGGACCAGGTTAGTGTGGATACATTTTTGTTTTAGCCACTTTGTTGTCCTGTCCTGGATCGGCCTCCACAAATAACCTTGTCACTGCATAGCGATGACCGATGAACTGGCACTTGTAGGTGTCCTCTTAAAACCTTCACTTCTGAATGGATACCCTTTGCTATCACTCTCTCTATCTGTGCCATGAGGACAAATATAGCCAGGGCAGGGGCACTGCAGCTGCTGCTGGTAGAAACTAGTAGCAGAAAGATGCCCCCGACTAAAAGCTACAATACTCTGCTTTTGACCACTAAAGAGATTGTGCATTAAAACGCACTTCTAAATTTGCAGCACATTAGGCGTACATTACTTCAACGTGTATGGTAAGCATTACAAACCAAACAGACCACATCGCATAGACTTTAACTTCATAATAAAAGAGCCCCTGGCCCTAATACCATTGGAGTTGAACTGAAAACCTGATATTTAATTTCTTTCTGCTGTCTTACCGTCCTGAGCAGGTAGAGACGCCGCTCCCGTCTCTCCTGGCGAAGGGTCTTCTGATGTGTTAGGCATCGACATCAGTGTCTGAGTGATGCTGCTGTTTGTTTCATTACAGAAGATGTCTGCTTGGCTGCTGCTGCTGCTGGAGCTTGAGGAGGCCTTTGGGGCACAATCATCGTCTGGCTGTTTCTTCTGAATGTCTATGAAAAATAAGTCAAATGGTGAGACATTTGTGTGCATCTGCGAATGCATCTATCAGCCAAACAAGTGTGGCATAGGGGTACACTGACAGTTCTGTTTAAAGCTTATGTAAATGGGAATAGTTTTCTACTCATATCTCTGGCACTGATCTTGTCAGAGGATGAACTATAGTGAACTGAATGACAGGGGACAAAATATTCTGATGAGACTTGAGCTCAAGTCCCACACTTATATGTTTCTAAAGAGTATTGAATTAGGAGGTTAGGGGTGAACATAACACTCCACTTTCTTTCTAAAACTTTCTCCACTTTTCATCACTTCCAAGGACTTTCCAGAACAGCTAGACGAGTGGAGACAGTTTTTGACCCCCCCTCCCCGACACACAGGCTATGTCAGACATAAGATCAGTTGAGCAAACAAGCACACAGAAAAAGAAGAACTTACCTGCAAAACATTTTGAGCAGAGATTCATAGTTTTGCTCGACCTGAGGAAAAGAGTAGAGAGGGAAAAGCATATGTGTTAATCAAATAGCTTGTATAAGAGCTCCAGAGCGGGATGCAATAAAAAAAAATGCATATGCCTTTTGCTGGTGGGTATCCACGCAGCAAGACTAACAACATGTTTCCATGATCCCCAAGTCCCAGACTGAGACTTTATTTCTCATTTGAGATCCTGGTAGGGAAACATTCAAGATGAAGAGTGTGATCCAGACTGCGGTATTAAATTATTCACTGAATCCAAAGCTGCCATGCTATGTATGAGGCTGTCAAGGTCTAAGTAGCAGACTAGCTAGGAGGCTACATCAACTGAGGTGTGACTTTTATTTAGATCTATTTCGGCCCGTCTTGAAACACATACAGGAATATTAAACATACAATCGTATCGTACATTTGTTTTAGGAATTTACACTGTCATCCGGGTGTCCAAGTTGTAGACAGTTAATACAATTAATTACAGATGTAGAGAGGTCACTTTAAACCCACATCAAGCATTTTTTTCAATATTAACATTCAATTAAATGAGTCTCATTCCAGCAAACAAATTTTACTGTAAAGCAAGACAGTCATAGTAAACGGATATTGTTCTCAGGAGTTGGTTGACCAAACCAGAACTTAAAGGAACAGTGTGTATCTATTGAATATAATATTCATAACTATGTTTTCTTTAGTGTATAATCACCTGAAACTAAGAATGGTTGTGTTTCTTTTAGCTTAGAATGAGCCCTTCATATCTACATAGGGAGCGACCCTCACATCGGATAAGGAAAATCTTAACCCAAAAAAAAAAAACTTTTAACAGGGAGAAAAAATGGAAGAAACCTCAGGAAGAGCAACAGAGGAGGGATCCCTCTTCCAGGATGGAAGAGAGAGCCTTTCACGTTTTTATGTTACCTGAAGGCCACCGTAGTTCTCCGACACGCTGGTGAAACTGCGATAACGTGAGCCGCAGAGTGCAAAACCGTGGTAACGCAAACAAAAACTAAACTAATTCTTATTTTCAGGTGATAATACACTAAAGAAAACATAGTTATTCATATTATATTCCATTTCTGAAATAGAAATGGAATATATAGATCCCCCTAAATACTACACACTGTTCCTTTAAAATGAGATGAATGGAAGTCACTTGTTGCCTGTCTGTTTGTTATATAGTTAAAACAATTCTATTGGTTTAAAGTTAGATTTTCATTTTTTGTTTTTGTAACTTTTTACATATATCTGTCATGAATATAGTATAGTTATTGGTAGAAGTGAATATATAACATGATCAAACAGTTGTATGTAATGATCAAGATCATCAGTTGTCTCTGACTAATAAACATTGACTCTGTACAATGTAGTAGCAGTGGGGTCCAAAATGTCCACATGGTGGAACAAGTTGGCTCTATTTCGCAAGTAAACAGTTAATTTCCAACAAAAATGTGAAGCCCTCTCATCGCCAGTGTGTTGGCAATGTACACAACTGGCACAACAACCGCTCAGCTGGTCTGATGAAGGTGAGCAAGAGGCTGTAATGGAGAACATTACAAACCTCATTAACTTGGCCTTTTTACCAGCTACAACAGCTTCTAAACATACTTCTCCCCCTCCTAATCATGGCTAAAGATATAAAATAGCGGTTGTTATGGGGCTGATCACTGAAGCCTTGCTGATTTCAGTGGCACAACTCTATCACAACAGATGGCTCTAGCTTTCCTCTGAGAGAGGGCTCCTCTCATTTCCTCTCCAGCCCTCGTCCTTACTGTCTGCGCACCGAGCGTGACGGTCGCTGCTATCAGTCACATCCTATTTATTTTGGGTGCTTCGTTGCACACCTTTGTCCTCATTTCTAAATGTAGGGTCAGCTGCAGTCAACCTGAGGGCTGTCTGTCAGCCTGCTGCTGCTGCTGTGTGGTCTTGGGTGTAAAAGAGAAAGGAGGAAGCAAGGAGTAAGGATAGAGGAGAAACCTCATCATGAGACACGGGCGGGGAGGAAGCCGATACTGGGTGAACAACAAGTCATATCCTGTTGTCAGCCTTATGAATCAGAGGTAATCAACTCACAGATTAAGGAACTAAAAGGGGTGAGAAAGGATGAGGAAAAGAAAAACATGCAGGAAATAAGCTTCTTTCCTGCATGCTTGTTAGGCAGAGTGAAGTCTGAACAGACAACATAGTTAGCCCACTGCTGTTACTAATGAGAATATCTGATTGGAACAGACAAGAAGTCGGGCTCCGTCGCCTTGGTGATGCAGTTCGAGTGACACAAAGGAGCAAAGGCTTGAATGGGTGATAAATGTTTAGAGGGAATTAAGTTAAATTAATACTACTGACATGAGCAGTAAAGTACAAAATACCTTCATAAATACAGATAGAAGTCTGTTAATAGGCTGAATTAGTTATTAGACAATGGTATATTATCTATGGGGAATAAAATGGCGACAGAGAAGGGATCAGCTGTGTTTTATGTTACAGGGAGAGGAGAGATTATACATTACAGCTCTACGTTTGCACCTGGAACATATCCAGACGTTTTGCTTTGCTGATGGGCCCTTCAATAGAAACTGTAAGGGCAGAACAAGCTTGTTCAGCACGTCCATCAAGGAGTCAAAAAAGCAACTTCCATGTAGAAAACCCATGCATTCAATACTTTTGTTAATCTAAAACATTTTTGTTATGAATAGCAATATAGGGCTAATTAATAAACTAATTGATAATGCAATTGCTTTACTAATCCAGCTATTCTCTATAGCCTTGGCAACAGCAATCTCATTACTTATCAGCGTCTTTTGTGCTAATATGAAATCATTACGATGGGTTGGTACTGTAGTAGAATGGATTTTAGAAATCAATTTCTTTCTCATGCATCTCACACAGTATACTTAAACAAAAGGTAGCTATCCCTTTAATACCTCTAAATGTGTTGAGCCATTGCAATGTTATACTGTATATCTTCGAACAGGACCAACACAATCTATTTGATTCGTGTACATTGACACAAATTTCCCTTTTTTTTCGTGACGCTCAGCGCAACTCTCAACAATGTATTTTTTGTCCAGAAACATGTGATGCAAGTGTCAATTTGCTCTCCAGTCTTTTCAGAATAAAAATACTTAGTTAGGTTTAGGAATAGATCGACTTGGTTAAGCAAAAAACTACTTAGTTAAGCTCAGGAAAAGATGGACTTAGTTAGGCTTAGGCAACAAGACTACTTAGTTAGGTTTAGGAAAAGGTCACGGTTTGGCTTAAAATAACTCCGGAAGTGCCGTAACTTAAGTGTGGAAGTTCAGTGACAAATAATCAACTTTGACTTGTGGTTTCACACGGGACACGAACGCTGGTCTCCTGGGCGGAAGTCCGGTGTTTTTTGACCCACCCATCCACCCCGACCTCCTCCCTACACGGCGTTCGCCGCTCTTTGTACTTGCCAGTTCACAATTACGTGGATTACATACAAATTGATTTTGTGCTGACCATCACGAAAAAAAATTGAAATTTGTATCTATCTACATGAATCAATACATTCAATTTTGTGACTATTTCACAAACTGCTGTGCGACTGGCCTAATAGGACTGATTTATGGCAAATTGGAATTAAATTACCTTAATTTTAGGTTTAAAACCACTGGATTACCCAAAACCAGACACTCCAATCTGATTATTTTACATATCTCTTTCTCAATTGAATTCCCAGAAAACTTTGTACATCACAACATATACTGCATGTACCAGAATAGAAAATCCTACTTCCATATCTGACATTGTAAATGAAATTGAAGATAACGTCACATTTGAACCTTGAGATAACATTAAATCAATGCTCCATGAACAACCAATTACAGTAACCTAGCAGATAACCATAGTAGCAACAAACAGAAGAGGTGTCTTTAGCCATGTTTTTTTTAGCAAATAGAGTGGTGGGATATGACGGTGATACAGAATTATGTTCAGCTTACTATGTGAGACAAGTCCCAGTTAAGCTGCACTAGCCAACCTTGACAATGAGCTACACACAAAACTAACAGAGACCAACACAAACAATCCACACCTGCAAGGAAAAGTAATGTAACAACTGATAACATGAAACTTGCACCAGCAGATTGTTAATAACTAGGCTTACATCTGACATATGTAAATACTAAACCCAGATTCAGGTTCATTCTATCTGCAAACAAAAAATGTCCTCCACCAAATCAGGCAACCTAAACAAGGCATTCAGTAACCTTGATTTATTATGGTACAATTTAAAAAGCCACAGTCCATACAGCTTTGCCAAATTAGCTACAATCTCAATTTTGATTTTACTAAAGCCCTCTGCAACAAGATCATTATTAAGAGACGCAGAGAACTTCTCCGATACCACATCGAGAAAAAGGTGAATAAAAGCGGTGTGGGTGAATTCCCTTCTTTCTTTGCCTCCCACTTTGAGACAAGTAAGCCTTCTGCTCTCGGGGAGGAATAACAAAAGGAAGAACAAGCATTAATCTCTTCCTAAATGTCAGATGCATTTACGGTTTATGAGCCACAGAGCACCATGGTGCCCCTGAATGTGCCTCTTCAAACGAGTTTGAGGCAGAGAGAGACATGTGGAAGTCAAAAAAGTAAAAAAGGGACAGAAGTGAGTGCACTGACGCTATAAAACAACCTGGAGGAACTTGTGTTTCAAATGTTGTCATACATCATGCTGACAAGTCTGCAGCATACTAAACAACTCACAGGTGATTCAAACCACTTCCCATTTTTCCATCCCAAACCCACTGACTTAATGTAATAGTCCTCCTGTCCTATGGGTGATCCAAGGACCCACGCACTTTCACAACAAAGCCTATAAGCAGGAAAATCTAATTCAGGGGCTGGACTTCTACACCAAATCCATCACAACCAGGCGACAAGGCCTGCTCCATTTCAAAGGCTCCTCCTAATAACGCAGCTTTCTTTTGCCTAAATTTGGAGGACACCATTGGTGCATACTTTTCTCAGTGTACCCTCATATATATATATATATATATATATATATTCACCCTGAAATGAGCATGGACATGTCCCCAGGGGTATTACACATACATGGAAGTTATACTGTATGGATTTATTAAACATTAGCCTGGCACACTGTTGTCCATCTTCTAGTTAAGTGAAACATCACAACTTGCACTGAACACTCTGGTGTCTTCAAACTACGCCCACGTTTACAGAGTCAGTGTTGATCATAAACTTTGAAATATTCAACTTCACGTGTTGACAGCAGGACTGCATCATTAGTGTTGCAAGAGCAGGTTCAGCTTGGGCTTCATATCCTCTGAAGTAGTGTAGCAACTAGCAATCATTTTCATTATCAGTTAGTCTGCAGATAAATTATTTGATTGATAGATTAATTGTCTGATCTATAAGTGTTTTAAATTTACATTTGAGAAAGTGGAACCAGTGAACTTTTGACATTTTTGCTTAAACTTAAACGATGAATCGATATCCAAAAAGTTGTTGCTAATTAATATTCAATGTAATCAAGTAATTTATTAATCGACTAATCAGCTCATGTTTTGTGTCTTGCTGCTATAGATGAAATAAAGCACGTCCAATTGATTTTTACCACAGACGTGGACCTGTTTCTTATCTTCAATGGGAGAGGTGCATCTTATAATCAGGGTTGACTCATATTCAGGCAATACTGTAACTGACAGCACATCTGATTAATTGGGTTTAAAGATTAAAGATAAAAAAAGTAATCTCTCATGTCACAATGTCTGAACATCATCTACGTCGTCAGTCACACATCATCAACTAACAATTTAATCAAAACCAAACTCAAAACTAACTAATTAAAACTAACAAAAAAAAAATGTTTATAGCAGTAACTGGGTAAATAAATCACAAGGACAGACTGGCTGATATTACATTGAGAACGTAGATAGAGAAAATAACATAATCAGTTTCCATATCACATCTGTTGTAAATGTGAAGGACGTTTAATGCTGGAAATATGATATCTTGTAAGCACATGTGGAACTTTTAGTGCTTAGTTTTGATACTGGAACAAGACGCAGAGATGCCATGACTTTGGTGCAGACAGATATTTGGAACCACGGTGAACTCTGATCAGGTGGGTCATCATCACAAATTCAGCTGCAACGATCAATCGATTAGTTATCAACTATTAAATGAATTAAATGAACTATTTTGATAACTGATTAATTGGTTTGAGTAATTTTTAAAGCACTGACCAGAAGTGGCAACTGTGAAACTCGTATTTAATACAATGACAATAAAGCTTTCTATTCTATTCTATTCTATTCATACTGTGTCAATGTGTGCAGTGTATGTGTGTGTGAGTATATTAGCACATATCCTGCTTTACAGCTAATTTGAACTGATAAAATCCTCAGTTTCCACCCAGGTCCAGTTTATGGTTTAACAACTGTCCTGTGTGGTTTCTCTAACCAACTGCTTCATTCATTAACTAAATATTTTAATAGAATAGAATAAAAAGCTTTATTGTCATTGTATTAAATACAACGAGATTCGCAGTTGCCACTTTCTGGTCAGTGCTTTAAAACAAATACTTGACAAGACTAAACGAGGCAGATAAAACATATAACAGGTAAAAACACACACACAGTTATAAAGCAAATAAAACAGGTAAAGTAGATGTAATAAATAAATATAAACAGAAGTGTAATACTAGAAGTATAAAATATAAAAATAGATGTAATGTAAACAGAGATAATTGCACTTGTAAAACAGGTAGGGTAGATGTAATAAATAAATATAAACAGAAGTGTTACACTAGAAGTATAAAATATAAAAATAAATGTAATATAAACAGACATAATTGCACTTGTAAAACAGGTAGGGTAGATGTAATCAAAAAAATATAAACAAAGGTAGTTGCACTTGTAAAATAGGTAAGTTAGATGTAATAAATAAAATGTAAACAAAGGTAGTTGCACTTGTAAAATAGTTGAGGTGTATATTGCATCAAAAGACATATTGCAGACAAGTGTAACTAGTTTATTAGCACACCTGTCACATATATATATGTATACATGTGTATGTATGTGTATATGTGTGTACGTGTATATATGTGTGTGTGTGTGTGTGTGTATGTAGGTGAGGTCCTTTGTGGCCAGCTGTGGCTGTTTGTGTGTATGTTGTTGTCAGGTATGATTGATTGATGTGTTTTGTTCAGAAAAGCTAACTAAAAAAAATTAACGTTCCTTGTATAGTGACTGTTCTATTGATTATTTACAATTAATAAAAAGACCATTGAAAAAAAAACAACAAAAAAACGCACACCTGTCACATTACCTGGAGGGCTTATGCCCCACAGCCTCTCAGCCTGCTGCTCTCTCTAGCTCTACAGGAGCAGGTTAGCTGCTGTTACCTAGCAGCTAAAGCTACAAAACAATGGGGAGGGGGTGTAATAACAAGAAGAGCAGCTCATCCCTGTTTGAGCTGCTAACAGCTAAGCTAGCTGTTGTTTGGCAGAGAAAGAGAAGACATTATGAGGACGTATTTCTCCTTACCCCCAGAAACCACAGAGGCAGCGTGGAGGTACGACGTTAACGTTACTCGGAGGCTTGCTGCCTTCACTCCCGGTGTCACCCATGGTCGGTTCTACCGTGTGAGAGGCTTCTTCTCCTCCGCCGTTCAGCAGGTGAATCCGGGGATGGAGTGAAGGCCTTTCAGATCTCCCTGGTTCTGACAAGTACTAGAGTCAATAAAAGAGTCAGATTATCCTGTCAGAGTGTCAACAAGACGAGGAACAACTTGCCGACACGAGCGGCCACTGACTACGTTAAATTATAACTGTTTAAACCGATATAAGAGCCGGTAGAGCCAGCGGAGGACGGGCAGTAGAGCCACCGGAGCCACCGGGGAGTCCTGGGCCGATCAGCTGGAGAGAGGAGGAGCAAACCAACACCAGACAGAGGGGGGAGGCGTGTTGGTAACTGGACGGACAAAAGTTAAACTGATGTGACAGAAATTGATAAAAAAAATATGTAGTTGTAATAATTTTAAATGTTTTACAGACTGAAAATGCCACTTGAACTCAGTGTGGTTTATTTTTTTTAAAAAGTCTGGTTTTGAGAAGTACTTAACATGGTATGATCCGTACTAAAACTATCTTCCTACTACTAGAAAGCCCCACAACTATCTGAAATTCCCCCATCACGTTTTATTTAAATGGCTTTTTGTTGTTGTTTGTTTTTTCCTTCTTAGTGTTTGTTTTTTTCTTTTGCTGTAGCTGCTTGCCAATTTTGTATTGATTAGTACATGGACATTTTTGATTATATTAATTTACTCTAATGGTGATCTATCAATTTGTAACCACACCCTATATAATTATGCTTAAATACCAATACAAAATTTATCAAAAAAAAAAAAAAGATTCCCCCATAACTCCCAAAGCAAAAGAAATCAATTTTAAAATATTAAAGTCAAGTCAAATTTATTTCTATAGCACATTTAAAACAACATGAGCTGACCAAAGTGTTTTACAGACATAGACAGAATAAAAACAGGTCAACAGAAAAAAAAAGAAAAGAAAGCCCACAACATTACCGTGGTATCCAGTGCTGTTAGCAGGCATATTTTAAGAAGGGAAAAGAGTGAAATTTCGTCTACATTTCTTTCACTTTCTACGGAAATATCTGCTGTTTGTTGAACTGGACTTACATCTGAGTCGTAATTACTGCCACCCTTATCATTGTACAACACCTCTCTAGGGAAGGGTGGGACAAAGGAGGACGGTCTGCAGGACAGATAATAATGCACACATGGCACTTTCATAGACTAAGCTATGGAGTTACCCTGCACTATATTCATTTTTAACACTCTCTTCTGCACTATACTCATTATTAACAGTCTCTTCTGCACTATATTCACTTTTAATAGTCCTGTATCACAGCTGTTACCCTGCACTATATTCAGTTTTAACAGTTTTCTTCATCTCCTTGTATTTTTATATCAGGTATATTTTGTTTTGTACTTTGTACTTTGCACTACTAAATTTTTTACTGCCTTTTTACTAACATGTTTTGCACTATGGAACTGTGATACTGGAAACTTGAATATGCAAAATATACAATCTAACTGCATGGACTTTTTTTTGTATGTAGGCTAATGAAATTTACCTAGCAACAGGTGTGCAATAGGTTGTAAATTATCCTTTTCTTAGCTAGCGGGTCATTGTTGTGAAAGAATCCCCTTCAGGGCGATGAGTGCGCGTCGGGGTGCAGCATCGCTCTGTCGGGGATTCTTTCACAGCAATGATGGGCTCAATGTACATTATCCCTTGCTTATACAAAACATTATAATTTTAAGGGAACCGGAAGTGCTAAAATGCTAACTCATTTGTGGATTTTAGGACTCATTTCCTGAAGTACTCTATTGTGCATGCTGGCTGACTGTCACAGTGTTATTTTTACTTACACTGCCAGAATGCACAATATGTGAAAACAACAGAGCCATCATTATTGTAATTGGTGCTTTTCCTACTATGAGAAGTCAAAATGTCTGCCATGAAAAGGTATGACGTATTGCACATTGTGACTTTTCATAGGAAAAACATACCTAAATGGAATGCAGCCCTCACACCAACACAAAACAGCATGCCTTCAAGAGGGACTACTTCTGAAAGTGGTTTATTAAATGCTCCTTTCACCTAAAATTACCATTACACGAACCTTAAAAGGCTGCTTAAACAGTTTTTATGCTTGTTGGCTTTAGGACGGCAAGGTCGTTCAGGATGTCCTTCAGTCTGTTTGTCCAACACTTAATTACACTGCAGAGTAAATTAACTTAACATCTATTGGATGAATGGCCTTGAAATTTGGCTATTCATCCAATGTTGTGGTCCCACGAGGATGAATCCCAATTAGTAGTGGTGACCCCTGAAATTTAATTGAGCACCACCATTTGTCCACTTGTCCAACACAGTTCATGACATGATAAACTAATGATCAAATTCCTCTCAGCCTTAGCTGTATTGTACTAACAGCCTGCATGCACAATATCACATGATAAAACATCAACATGCAACATCGATTAGGCCTCTTTCATTCTGACTCATCAGGTAGAGGTGTAACTAATAACTTCAGTTTAGGTTCATTATGCTAGTTCCAGGGCCCTGGCATTGTACATGCTGTCTCAAGACCCATATTTCAAAACATAGAAGTAACATATACATACTAATGATCAAATGAATCCTGTGGCTGTGCATTTCAACTGACTTATGACCCATCCACACTAAGATACACTGGGATTGAACACATGGAAACCCCCAGAAGGGGAGGGGACATCAACAGCATTTTGAAAAGCATTCTATATATTTACCCTTAATACCGTCCTGCACCTAAGGGCTTAAATTTAGATTTTGATCTTGAATCTTTTTTTTAAGTGGTTATATAAAACAAAAAACATTTTCTAAGTATGATTGACAGGCTTTACCCTACTTTTACAAATTGTCTCTCCAAAAGGTTTATTTCTGTTGATGCAGCCTCCCTTTTCATTTTATTCCTTTTTTGATTGTGTTGTAGGAATCAATACAAATTCTGGCCAACTGCTAGACTGAACCGGCCTGTATTTTACTGAAGAACTCTTTTTGGGCGCGTGATCTATTATTCTAACATATTTTTCTACTGTTTGTATTCTGTATTTTTCTATATAGTTGTTTTTACGATAATTTTTGGGATAATTTTTGTGATTTGTAATATAAATATGACAATTTTTTATGTTATATATTATGCTTGTTTAATATCAATCTTGATGTTTCCAGTTCCTTTTTCTGTCCCCCATGTGGGAGCATCACACAGCGTCGTTCAGCTCTGCTCTGATTGGGCCAACTTGAGAGTAGATTGACTCTCAATCACGCAGCTCACAATCACCTGAGTGATGAATGTGTTTGTGTCTATATGTTGCTTGTTGTGCTTTGTGATGGTGATTAGACAATGCCTGACGAAGATCTCTGTTAGATGGAAACGTTCCCCAATTAAAATCGCTGGGAGGTTTTAATACAATGCGCCGATCCTCTGTTTGATTCTTGCCTCGCTGACATGGCTTAGTACTAATATACTTAAAGTGTGTAATATTTCGGGGGATCTAAAAACAAATAAGCAAAAAAATAAGACTAAAATATGATCTACTGCATAGAGGTGAGACAAAGAAAGACAGTGTGTTTGCAAAAACTTGGTTTAATTTTCAAAAATTAAGCCTATGTTTGGGTTTCTATTACAGGAACAGTGTGTAGGATTTCGCAGAAATGGAATATAATATTCATAAAATATGTTTTCTTTAGTGTATAACCGCCTGAAACTAAGAATTATTGTGTTTTCGTTATTTTAGAATGAGCCCTTCATATAGGGAGCGGGTCTTCTTCACGGAGTCCGCCATGTTGCTCCGCCATGTTTCTACAATAGCCCAGAACGGACAAACCAAACACTGGCTCTACAGAGAGCCTTTAGCGTTTTTATGTTACCTGAAGGCCACCATAGTTCTCTGAAACGCTTGTGAAACTGCGATAACGTGAGCCGCAGAGTGTAAAACCGTGGTACCGCCAGCCGCCGTCTGACCGTTGCTCCTGTAGTAGTGTTATTATGGTAAGGATGGCCTCTGAGCGAGGTTAACGGAATTACCACAGTTTTGCACTCAGCGTCTCACGTTACCGCAGTCTTGGAAAGGTAGGAGTGAGCGGAGGGGTACTCGGTTGCAATCTGCAACCACACCACTAGGGTTCAACCCCCCAGAACCCAAGCCTCATAAACCGCAACACACATCAGACATCACAATGGTTTTAAGACAAAAAATAAGATTTTTATTTAGTCAGTTTCACTACAACGAGAGTTACAGGGGTGAAAAGTGAAATTCTTTCTTTCTTTATTCATGTGTTCATTAGTTACCTCAATGCAGAAAATGAGGAAGGACGCGCACCAGCTTTTTTTTTTTTTTAGAGGGCGACTATAGCGCCCCCCAGAAGGTGGCGCCCTAGGCGACTGCCTAAATAAGCCGGCCCTGAACCCACCTATAAGATATATAGGCACTGCTTTGTCTTGTGTATCTTTACAGTATGGATTGCTACCAAATGTGTTTCCTTTGACACACTGTAATTAAGAAACGTCAGTTCTGCAAAGAGTAGTATATATATGTGACATTAACAGTATGTCTTGTTGGCCTTGAATTGGGGACAAGTCAACCAAAAGAGAGTTTGTACAGCTTAATTCATTACCAATCAATAGGTTCATGTGTGAGATTAATCTCGAGAAATCATTTACTCCACAAAACGTCTCCGACTTGTTCTGACTGGAGAAACCTAAGGTTTAGTATTTTTTGTTGACATCACAGATGATTACAGCTGTCTGGTTTCTAGCTTGGGAATGGGGTTGTTTCATGTTCACAAATATTGATGGTGCTGTCTGCGACCACAGAAATAGCATCAATGAATTCTGTTTTTCACCTCAAAATGACTTTCAGAAGAACGCAACACTTTACTTCGGAGCCAGGAGGTTTGGATTCCCCTCAGCAAGACCTGCCAAGAAGTAGCTTCTGTCTGCAGGGAAGGACAAGTGGGCCCTGGGTGGAATGAAGATAGATAGCTGATAGTTCATTAGCTAGTTAGGCGCAGGGAGGGGTGAATACCGCAGAGGATTGCAGAATCTCGTTTTTCAGTGTTGCTAAGAGCCCATATTCCAGTTCAGGGCCAAACAATGCTAGCAGAGGCTTAGCTGTTGTTTTGCCTCTCGGTCTCAATCAAAGCAAACTTTTCTCTGTTGACCTTTTAAGACTTTGTATTTCTGATGGGATGTATTGTTTCAGATAAACAGATGGTAATTCAGTGTGGAAAACATGGCCATAGCGAGCCCCAATTTTGGCCCCACAGTGGAAGAGTGGTTGTTGCTTCTCTCCCCACAGCCTGAGTCCAGCCTCGGGCTTGGTTATCCTCTAGAGATTTGCAGAACACCACTTCAAAGACAGAGCCCCTCTCCTTACATACCGTATAGCCTCTCTCCCCTCTCTCGCTATAAACACAAGAACTTAAGGAATTAATTAGACACTGGATCAAACACGGGTTAGTAAATTCAGCTCACTGAAGATACCAGGAAGAGTGTAATCACATGTTGAGCGTTGTATCCCTCGTCAAATCTTTGATATGTATGTGGAGAGCATTTCATTTCAGATCCAGCATGACAGCTTACACTGGCAGTCTCTTGACCCCTCTCTTATTCACTGAGGGATACGGTTATAGGGATATTTTGCAGGCTTTGCTCCTCACGCTGAGGGACAGCACCACAGCTCTGTAGGAATTGCATTGAAAAATGTCCTCGATACAGCAACTGCTCCTCGAAGGCCTGTTCTTTAAAGAGAGTCTCTGCCACAAGGGGCAGCTCCCAAATTCATTTTCCCATGGCTCACATCAAAGAAGCAAGAAGTTTTTGATAATGTGTGAAACATTACATAATCCTGTTGATGTTACAGGTGAAAAGGTGGCGTAGTTTTGCAGTACATATGGTCTAATCTCTATCCAAGGTGTTTCTTCTCCATCCAGCCCCAGTATACCACCAATATAATATCTTTATTTATAGGTAGAGTAACAAATCACAGGCTGCACCGTGCATGCTGATTACCCAGCTACACTTTGCATTACTCCACGTGTCGATAAAGAGAGTTGATTCATGGCCGCTAATATGAGAGGCAAGCTCTCTACGACAAGCCGTAGATGGATTGTATGGGAAATCCATGTGAACACATTTGTCCATAAATGAGAGTCTTTTCTTATCTTTTAATGCCATGCCCAGATAGGCAGGCTGACTGCTATTGACTGGAGGACAAGCAACATGTCACAGCTTGTAGATTTGCTCTGAGGGGGTATATCAGAAAACAGGATTACCTAGTTTAGTCAGATAGCTGTGAAAACAGTATTATTGATTTGAATAAGCGAGCTATTTGGACTTTGGATATTGGTTCTTCAGTATATCCAACAGTGATATTTACTGATGGCCAGGATTTTAGGGATATTTAATAATAACAAAATGACATAACAATCCTGCTAGTGGCTGCATTTTTGGAAAACAGCGTAATGTAATGCACTTGCTGTGTGTTGATTGTGGTTTTTTTATCAATATGATTTTTCCAGCTGCACAAATGCTCATAGACAGACGAAGAAAAACATCTTTGACAAGGAGCTGAGAGATCATAACTCGGCTGTGAAGCAGCATTGGCTGTAGGTGATGTTTAGAAGTACACGCAGGGATGATGCACATCAGAGAGGACCCTGCCAGGCAGCCAGCAAAACCTGTTTGCACTCCTTCATTCAAGACAAAATGAGGGGAAAAGGAGAGATAATTTCACCACAAACTATGTTCTACCTATTCCTCTGCCTCTCCTCTTCTTCTATGCCTCTTCCTCTCTCTTTTTCTGTCTCTCTTTCACTCTTTTACACACACTTATGCACACACACACACACCAGCCGTCCAGCCTCCCACTGTGTGCAGAATGTGCAGTGAAGCCACCCATGCATCAGGCGGGGGAGCCAGCATAACCAGCCTCCCCACCATCTCACTATCTGCTGATCAAAGACTCGCTAAACAGCCAGAAACTACAGCGGGTGCAAGAGCGGAGCATGCACAGCAACACAATTAGCAAGCACCACTTTTTTATATACAGTATATATATATATTTATTTAAATTCCACTCCCGATCCCTGACATTTTCACGAACAGGCGTGCATATATGTGCATACAAATTTGGGAAACACAAACATGCAAATACCTCTACATTATGTATACACACACACGCACACACACACACACACACACACACACACACACACACACACACACACACACATAAATATATATGTATATATATGATCTGAGTATGATGATCTGAGGTTTCACCTGTGAGTGACTGTTCACGATGGCATCCACTGATCTCTAAGTTGCTCAATTAAAGTTAGCGAAGAGCCTTAACAGGACGAGGAGAGGAAGAGGAGGAGGATGATCAAAGGGAATACACAGAAAATCCTGGCAGGAGAAAGGGAGAGAGAGGAAGAGTATGTGAGAGAGTGCACAGGGTGTGAGGGAGAGAGGAAGACAGTGAAATAAATGGATAGTAAGAGAGACAGAATGCGTACTTAAAGAGAAAGACAAGGGATGGCAGCATAGACAAAAAAAAGTCACCCTGAAATTCAGGTTTCTGTTGTAATTAATTGTCCTTGATGTAGGAGTCATTGCAGAAGTCATTTTTATTGTAAAACCCCCGTAAACTGGCAGAGTTTGTGAGAAAACAGAGGTCAACTCGTGTCATTAACAATTTATCAGCAGCAGTGTCCACCGCCTTGGGCTCAGCTCATCCACACCTGGAAACGGTTGAAACATATGAGGCAAACAAACCAATCCACATTTTTAAGATTGATGAGCAACTGTGTTTTGTGTGTGTGACAGAGAGACAAAAGGCAACTCAAGTGCCAAAATGATAAATGAATGAATAATGAATAAATAACATGAATATGTGGTCTTTTTGGAAGCTTCTCCCACACAATGCTTGAGAATTAAAGCAAGACTATGTGAGTTTCGCAACACAATTCATAAGCAATGAAACACACCCTTGCTCAATTTAACACTACTACAGCACAACATATTATCATACAATGGTTTGTATGATATCTTATGCAAAGTTATTCCTCATTTTTCATGCATTTTTCTATGAATGTCCAGCAACACGTGACGCACGTGTCAATTTGCGCCCCAGTCTTTTCAAAATAAACTTGTTTATTTGACGCATTTGACGCTCTTTATACCTGGTTCACAATTATGTGGATTACATACGAACTGATTCATTGGATATATACAAATTAGTGCATTACTTTTTGTAGGTATAGCTACGAACGGTGTATGAGAACAGCTTGCACACTGCTACGGCCTGTCTTGTTCTGGTAGGACCAGTAGCTTTGATGGCTAATGTTACCTAATATTAACAAACTTAAGATATATATTTCTGTGTAACTGACATTACTGAGTTGATTTCAAGACTCTTTTCTACTTGTGCTACTGTTCTATTACATTTTAGCAATCAACATCATCCCATAAATGCCACAAATGACTTTATTCAGCAAACTTATCAGCAGCAGGCTCAACTTCTGGCTGGAAAAAGAAAGAAAGACAAACAGGCATTCACAGTGGCAAGAGAAAGGCTGTCAAAGTTATTAATGAGACATTTGTGAGAGAACAGTCATTTGAAACATAATAATTCAAATGAAGAGCATTTTTTCATAATGTTCTTAACACTAAAGGCAATGCCAGGACATTTCTGGGAGCCGTGCCAGGTGGGGGTGAGCCACAAATCTGGGGAATGTGTCTGGGAAAAAATGGATGTGGATCCTCTACTGTAAAAGGATCACAGTGTACATGAAATGGCTCCAGCTCACTTCACCGCCACTGCTTGTTCAAGTGTGCCCTCCAATGGAGGAAAACAGGTCATGTTGACAAAATAAACTCCTCTGCTGGGTGTTTAAGTGATACTTGGTTCATTTTCCCCAACTGTGTTGCTCTGCGAAACTGTTATTTCTCACTGTGAGACTTAATTTCCTCTGCCCTCAGGTGCTAAAATCAGTGAGCTGAGTGCATTTACAGTTAAACTCTGAAATTACAGCCACTTCTAACCATTAAGTCTAATTTAATATCACAAAATCCTCAGCGGAGCAAACGGTGAATAAGTCAAATATCCGAATCAGGAGGATGTCAGATAAACCTTGAGCTACAGGAAATTGCAAACCCAAACTTTTGCAAATTGAATACTTTTCACTGTCTGAGGTCTTGAAGTATAATTTCTGATAATCCAAAAAACAATCAGAAGAAGCGCAGACTTGATTTGTAGCATATGTTCATTACTGACACATTACAATGCAGTTTTTTGGGAAAGGTCGCTGAATGATTGCGAGCTTCTTATCCGAATGCTAATTCAGTAACTGATTGGAAAAGCGCCGTAATGTGATGATAATAATATGCAGATGAGTTCTCATCAGAGCTGTCGTTCCATTAATGAGATGATATTTGAGTGTACTGTACGTGTGTGTGTGTGTGTGTGTGTGTGTGTGTGTGTGTGTGTGTGTGTGTGTGTGTGTGTGTGTGTGTGTGTGTGTGTGTGTGTGTGTGTGTGTGTGTGTGTGTGTATCCATGCAGACAAGGCTGCATGCATATGTACAGAAAGTGTGTGTGCATATGTTAGAGTGCACATTCACTTTCATCAGAATATTTAGCATATTAATGTTTAATCAATCTACCACTGCACTAATGCAAAGTTTGATTAGGACAAGCCATAGCTGGTAATAAACAGAACAGCCAGGAAGCAACTGAACCTGATTATATCACAGTCAGCTTACATGACCAGTTTGTCTCCTTTTAGGAAAGTTATACAGCCTGGAAAACTTATATGCGAGCATGTAAAAATGTTGTATGTTCACGATGGGTTGTAATACAGGTTAGCATCAGATACAGCACATGTGGCATTTTTGATTATCTCCTTTTCCTGCCAGAAAGATTTGGGTTCAATTCACTCACCCAAAATATGCAGGTGAGTATTAAACTGAACTTTTGAATATGAATTCAAAGCAGTGGTAGGCTTACACATGAACTGTATTTAAAGTAATAATCTTGAAGATTTTCATTTAAATAAATGTGTGTTGAGTCACCAACCTATTTATTGCCAAATGATGTAATACAATGATGATTGAGCCTATGGCCCACTGATGAAAGCCCCTTGCATTTGCAGTGTTACAAACTCGGTGTCAGTGGAGAAATTCCCTGGAAAGGCGACACTGTTTGGATCTCTGGGAAGTGAGATCCACCCGCAATTACCTTTTATCGCCATAGGTGCCGCCAAAGAGAACAAAACGGAGATCTTCAAGACTAACTTTAAGTACACTTTTGACGTGCTTGTACCTCGTTTTACGTTACTTAATACTTCTACTCCACTACATTTCAATGGGAAATATTGTGACATATTGAGATTTTACATTAAAGGAACCATGTGATATCTACCGGTGAGGTTTCAGATTGCAACCAACTGAAAACTACGGTGGCCGACGCAAAAACTTGAAAACACGAAGGGCCTTATCTAGAGCCAGTGTTTGGTTTGTCCGTTCTGGGCTACTGTACTAAAGATGGCGGAGCAACATGGCGGACTCCGTGAAGAGGACCCGCTCCCTATGTAGATATAAACGGTTCGTTCTAAGGTAACAAAACACAATGATTCTTATTTTCAGGTGATTAAACACTGAAGAAAACATACTTATTAATATTATATTCCATTTCTGCCAGTAGATCCCCTTAAATGTTACACACTGGTCCTTTAAACAATTCATATGATAGGATTATAATATACAACCCATTGTTAAAGACTAAACCACTAGTTTAAACAACTGTTAGAGGCCCAAAGATGTAAAATGATCCAATATTTCACAAAAACAAAGCAAAGATCAGAGAAAGGTAAAAAAAAAAAAAATTAATACACTTTATGAAGTAGAACTTTATTTCTTCTTCTTCTTTTCTTTTGATACTTTAAATGGGCCATATTTTGCTGATAACACTTAAGTAGGATTTTGAATGCATGACTTTACTTGTAATGGAGTATTTTTTACATTGTTGTTTTAGTATTTTTGCTGAAGCAAAAGATCTGAGTATTTCTTCCACCACTGATCCAATGTAACAAAATGTCAAGAAAGAGTTATGTGTTTCTTTTCTGATGGGGGACAATGTCAAACCAGTAAAACACAATCTGTATGCATCTGATCTATTTAGCAGGCTTGTATTCATGACATTGAGCTGAGCAGTAAACTGCTTCATCTGCCCGGCCCCCTCACCATCAGCAGCGGGATGAATGATGCCTCATGTTGTCAAGCACGCTGAGTCATTCATGAACATTCACACACACATATCCAACAGAGCCACAAATCACACTTCCCTGTGATCTCTGAACATGAATAATCACAAACCACAGAAAAAGTCTCATTCTTTAAAGCAGCAGTAGGCGAGATTGGAGCAAATATGAATAAAAAAAGTTATTTTTATAAAATGCTCACTATATCCTGACAGTAGTGCATGAGACAGGTAATCTGAAAAAAATCATATGTCTCTGTGTCCTTTGGTGCTCCTAATGGCATCTGCAAGATTTCACAGACCGGAGGAAAACAACCAATCAGAGCCGAGCTGGAGCCTGCCGTCTCTGAGCAGCTGTCAATCACTCACAAACTCTGATCAAACGGTCAAACTAGGCAGTGCTGATCAAATATGAATCAATATTCTGTTACTGTAATGTCTATTTCTTGCCGAAGGTGTTTTCAGAAACATCTTGTAGTGTAATGTTTAGCTGTAAAATTAGAAAGTTTGTGACCCGGCAGCCATGTTGAGATAATTCGAGGAAATACCAAGCATCGCCCACCAGCCGGAGCAAACTTTCTAATTTTACAGCTAAAACAGTACACTACAAGATGTTTCTGAAAACATTTGAGGTGAGAAATAGGCATTACAGTAACAGAATATTGATTCATATTTGATCAGCGCTGCCTAGTTTGACCGTTTCGTCGGAGTTCACGAGTGATTGACAGCTGCCTCCGTTGAATTAACAGCCAATAGGAACGCTCTCTCTCTGAAATGACCTGTGATTGGCCAAAGTCTCTCGTCGCTATATTTTTTAAAGCCTGAAAACAGAGCCATGAGGAGGTGCAGAAGTCTAGTTTTCTCTCAGAGCACTTGAATTACAATATGCTGAAAGATCTTTATTGATTTTTTGCCCAATAATGCCAAAAACATTCTGCCTACTGCAGATTTAATGCCATCAAATCCCTGAGCTCCCTGAACTCCACTGACACTGAGTGGAGAGTTGTCTTGCATCATAAAGTTTTTTTTTTGTAAATTCAGAGGTTTACTTTTTTCTTCCGAGGACCCAAATGAACAATGTTGTTTCTTTCATCCTGGGACCCAATGCCCATTAAAGAGTGATGAAACACAACGTAACTGCTCGTCTGGCTGTTCAGTCCAACATTTCAAAAAGCCCCAAAATATAGGAGGCGATATAATGAAGTAAGCCAGGGCATTTATGTTACAGCCACTGTATGTGCACTGAATCACAACTCCATCTTTGAGCTGTCCGCTGCCAAGATCAGTCCTGCATCTTGTCAACATGTACTCAGCTTTCATGTGGGACCCGTTGACTTGGTTATTCTGCAGGATAACAGCATTTTTTATCAGAAGCACCATGAACATTTAAACGGAGCCAAATGCAACAGGCCACATAACCAACATGCTGCTTCTCTAAACAGTTCCAACCTAATTTGGCAGAAGTTGCTGAGCAGCTTCCTCTCATTCAGACCAGCCAATGCAGATTTAGTGGCTCCTGCAATAGAAAACCTTCACTTTTACACCATCGCACTGGGGGATATAGTTTGACTCTATTTGTGGAGAGACTGTGTGCCCCTAGAGGGCAACCAAGACCAAATGCAGTTTCTACACATGCCTGTGTTCATTCTGAAACTACATAGTGTTAACATACAATATACTTGGCCAGAGACATATTACCTTTACTTAGATTTACTCATTCTGCCGTCCAAGGTAAGGTGTTGACTTCATATTATGACAATAATGACAACAATCATTAAGAATACTGCTCCACATCTTCACCCTTTCACTACTTTTACAGCAACCACTACTACCATAAATCAGTGGTGGAATGTAATGAAGTACATTTACTCAAGTACTGCACTTAAGTACAATTTTGAGGTACTTGTACTTTACTTGAGTATTTCCGTTTTGTGCAACGACATTTTGAAGGCAAATATTGTACTTTATACTCCACTACATTTATTTGATAACTCTAGTTACTAGTTACTTTGCAGGTTTGAATTATTAATACAAAATATATCAACTTATATAAAGTATGATGTATTATTACAGGTTAAGCCACCCAGCAGTATATTAGGTAAGAAAAGCTACAAGCTGCAACATTAAAGTGATGCTCAATGCATCAATAATTATAATCCAGTAATTTAATACATGTTATTCTGAAATGGGTCATTCTGCATAATGAGTACTTTTACTTTTGGTACTTTGAGTATATTTTCATGCTAACACTATTGTTACTTTTACTCAAGTTAAATATCTGAATACTTCTTCCACCACTGCCATTAATCACAATAACATTAAAGTAATATTAGATATTAAATATACATACATGAAGACATAATATAGTAATAATACTACTATAGAAATATGATAATGATACATCATCATTTTGCAGTTCTGTTTGACAGTGCTGTACTGACATCTGGTGGACAATTGGGACCTTGATGCAGTCAAATCACTCATTTTATTGCTCTTAACTCATAATTGTGGCCACAAACATAACCAGCCAGTCTTTTCCATAAGCAAAGGTCTGAAATTCCCTGGCATCAAGCTGCAGCTGGGTTTTTATTTCAGAAATAAGTCTTGTTTTTCTTTTGATGCAAAACGAAGACTTGCTGCTGCTACTTTTATGTCTATGGTTGACTGTGGTGATTTTTTTTTTTATATATGCATGCATCTTCTCAGTGCCTTCACTCCTTAGATACTGTGTATCATGGAGCACTGAGGTTCATTACAAACCTTAAGGCCCTCACTCACCCTGTATGCTAGGGTTGGTTGGCCTGGATTGTCCGCCCATAGAACTAATCACGGGCATGTCCTTATTTATGAAGCAATTCTTAACTTGCTTCCTTCATATCTTTGTAAATGTATCCATCTGAAAAATGCTGGAAGCTATCATCTCCGCTCTGTGACATATTCACAACACTTACTTTTGCTATATGTCCCCAACGTCTGCCTTGAAATGGGAAAAAGGGTGTTTAGGTACGCTGCTCCAGCAGCTTGGAATTTACTGCAGACTGGTTTGGGTCTAGGGGAGCTGGACTCTTTAAGTGTTTTTAAACATAGTTTGAAAGAGCTGAGGAACACTGTATCAGGCTGTGAACGCTTTTTCTGATCTATTTGCCCCTAGAATATGATGACCAGAATCTTATTTTTTATGCTGTGACCTGAAATTGAAAATTTTGTAACTGTTATTTGTTGTTTGTTGTTTATGTGCTGCTGCTGTCCTGACCAGGAGACTCGTAAAAATGAGATTTTGAATCTCAATGAGGCTTTTTCTGGTTAAATAAATCCAAAAATAAATAAATAAAACTCATACATAGCCCACACATTTATGCATTTATATAAATAGACCACCAAATTCATATTTACCACAAGAGTAGTGTGAGATATTTGCATTTTGTGTCAACTTGGTGAAGTTCATAATGTTTAAGACTACCAGAAATAGAGTCAACTCCAACACATTTTAGGGAAACAGCTTGTGGTGTCTAGTCAATAGCAGATATATCTCATAATATCTCATAATCACAGCACACTTGGCTGTATTGTTTGTGAGTTTATACCCTATATACAATAGACAGAATACACACAGTTTCACAAAGGATACAGAGCTAAAGCAGCAGCCAGGTCAGGGTGACACAGTAGGGATATTTACTGGAATCACAAGTTGTTTATTTACCCATGTCCACTTTATGATCTACAAGATTGATACGTTTAATAACCAGCAGCTTACACAATGCAGTACTGTTCCAGCACATTCCAGTGTGAAAGATAAGAGTGAGAGTATTTTTAAATAATGCACAAACATCATTGAAGAAGCTCTGACAGCTTGAGTTTACAACCACAGGAGCAACGTAAATAAATAAATGTTTCCACATCTTGTTGCATGATCTGCTGACCCTTCATGTTGTCTCCTTTTAAAACGTTTACCCCTTCCCTTTGGTCAAGGGCAGATTCATGCATATCTACAGTAACTCCTTCAGCAGCTACACATGAAACATAGGTGATCTTTGGCCCAGGAAACGTTTTATATTGCACACATTATGAAAATGTTTAACACGGTTGCTTAATGATTGCTAAAGGTGTGGTTAAGTTCTTTAATAAAAGTTTTTGTCAGTGATTTATTTCAGAGGTGAGCTCTGATTATTTTGGCTCTGATCCACTTTGGGCACCAAAGTTGTATCCCGCTCTCTCCAAAACCAGCCTCGACATGTTTTTCACGACAAGCAGCAGAAGTTATCCTGGTTGTCAGTTCTGTCCCTCCTCATTCGATTTTCTCAGGAGGAACTACTTCCATCAGCAGCTGGAGGTGGATGGTGATGGGCCCTACAGGGGAACGGAGGTCATGAGGTCTCCATGTCGTCGTCAGCACAACATGAAACTGTATTTAATTCATTTGAGTTGTACGTTTTGAGCACCCATTTTATTCTATAGGATACTGTTGGTCAAGAATTATCAGACATATTTCAATAACTTCAATTTTGATAGAAACTCCTGAATTTCAGTAAAAATGAAGAGTAAACTTACTCATGATGTTGCGTGCCCATTTGACCTTCAGGTGGACGAAAGGGTAGTAGAGGAGAAGTCCACCGAAGATGAAGATAGTGCAGTAGAGGTACTCCAGCTCTGGCTTGTCAATGATGGGAGCCAGGACTAAGTAGCAGGACACCAGGACAATCAGGCCTGGTATGACAATCGGCACCTTCGAGTAGTCACACAATTACACAACGTCGACTGTTAAGTGTTTACTTGTGCTTCTGCCCCGTGATCACAACCCCACCTGAATTCCCTTAAATAGTATACAATATTATTTTATATAAATTATAGCTCCAAACGGACACTTTCATTATTTCTACAACTGCAAACAAATAATGCATTAGCCTATTGAGAGTCAAAAATCAACTTGGTGGCATTTCACTTTCAACCAGCAAAAATATAAGCAAAAAATAAGACTAAAATTTGATCTAGTGCATAGAGGTGAGACAAAAAAAGACAGTGTGTTTGCAAAAGCTTGATTTCATTTTAAAAATTCAAGCCTATATTGGGGTTTCTATTAAAGGAACAGTGTGTAGGATTTCGCAGAAATGGAATATAATATTCATAACCATGTTTTCATTAGTGTATAATCATTGTGTGTTGTGTGTTGTGTTTTCGTTAGCTTAGAATGAGCCCTTCATATCTACATGGAGCGGGTCCTACTCGTGAAATCCGCCATGTTGCACCGCCATGTTTCTACAGCAGTCCAGTACGGACAAACCAACCACTGGCTTTAGAGAGAGCCTTTCATGTTTGTGTGTTACCTGAAGGCCACCGTAGTTCTCCGACACATTTGTGAAACTGCGGTTACGTGAGCCGCAGAGTGCAAAACCGTGGTACCGCCAGCTGCCATCTGACTTCCGTTGCTCCTAAAGTAGTGTTATTATGGTATGGATGGCCTCTGAGCGAGGCGAATGGTGTTACCACGGTTTTGCGCTTGGCGGGTTACGTTACTGCGGTCTTGGAAAGGGAGGAGTGAGCGGAGGGGTATTCAGTTGGTTGCAATCTGCAACCACACCATTAGATGCCGCCAAATCCTACACACTGTACCTTTAAGAAATGTTGATCGGGTAACACCTGTCCAGTTAAAAATGCAGATGTTGTCTAGATTAACCTCTTCAGCAAATATTATATTCACTGTCTCGCCACCTAATCAGTTCATAACACTATCACTGTGCATACCAACATCAATGACTTGAAACAATCACAGAAAAGCGGCACTAGACTCATTTGATTGTGCGTAAAGATACAGATTGCAGTTTCAAGATAACACAAAGCACCAGAAACCATAAACCTGTTGAGTCATACCACTATAAAAGAGGAGCTTCCTCCAAAAAAAGACAACTGAAAACTCTTGGATCAGCGAAACCTCACCTTAACTGGTCGATGGAGCTTCTTTCGGGTGAAACGCATGACTATTACAGCCAGCGCTGTCAGACCATGAAACGCCCACTGAGCAAAGCTGAAGTAGTTAATGAGGGTGTTGATGTCTGCTGGGATAATGTAGAGAATAGCCAACGCACCCTAAAACAGACAGAAACCAAACCGAGAAATATTTGTCTACTTATGAGGAAACAACA